>NW_017386022.1:328308-359247 GCF_000237925.1 Schistosoma mansoni
CCGTTTTCGTTGCAAGACACAAGTCATCTAGGTTTGATACAATGAGTGATCGCGAATGAACCAAATAGAGTAGTTTCAAACTAAAAACGAATCAGTGAATCTATAACTAACAGAGAATCGTGTTCATACGATATACCATATTCATTAAAACAACATTACTAGTATAACAGTTATGTATTTGTTACGTTTTTTTAATTTACGTCATACTACATGCTAATTTTCTGTTCAACAGATGTCCATAGTAGAGAAAATGGTAAAAATTCCTTTAAAAGCAAAGTTTTGGTATGTCAACACGGATTATGATTGCTTCAATATTGTGCAAAAAGTAAACTCGTAAACTTTGTGGTAAATTTGATGGAATATGATAGATAACTCCAAAAGCTTTATTCAAGTCATTTTGATGACCTGTGTTCACCAAGTGAGAGAGATTAGAGATCTTAATCACTCTTACCTGTCCTTCGCTTCATCACGATTGATGGGGTTCTGGTAGGCGATGATGGACATGCCGAATCGTACGCTTTATCTAACTGGCTCCACAAGGGCAGTTGAATAGGTAAACACACATGGGTGTGGCGAATTTATGCAGTTTTAATGCTTCTTAATATGAAACGGCACTCACTCTAGCTACAGTAAATATTTTCTCTACTGCCGTTTTTATACTGTGGGTTGCAATTTCCTTGGCAGCATCATTTAAGAATTGTGATTTAAAGAACAGCAATTCCTTCGAAACGGTAGATACATTCAATCTTTTCTTGTCATTTACGTGTTTGTTGATCAATTTCGTTGGATATCTATTCCTACTGAGGAGGTTACGAATGTTACCCAATTTATCTACAATGGTTGATAGCTAAACGTTGATGAAATCCCTTCTCTTTCTAATTTCTTCTACTTTTGTATTTTACACATTCTCAACAATCATCCCTTGATTCTTACATAACTGCTATAACACTGAACTTTCATCAAAATCTATCATTACTCCTTTCCTTTTATATAATCTGCAACGTAGCAATTGTTTGACTTTTAGAATAATTACTTTGATTGTTATAATCCCATTTCTTCCAATTATTCAATATTATTTTATGATCAATATGCCCTTATTATAATTATTATGTAACGTAATTACTCGATGAGTATTACTTCATTGTTGTAAATCGGGTTTTATGTTTAAATATTTTATGATGGCATAAAAGATGTCTACGGTTAAATATATTTTTTGAAAAAAATTTTATAATGAGTGGCATAGTTACTTCGATATGATTGAATGACATTAGATTTAATTACCCTTTTCTTTGAAATATGCATTACCTTGCTCATTATTTTTCTGTCGATCATGTATAAACCATCTACAGAATACAGTTGTGTACGTACAAAAACTATTTGAACCTTACAGTTACTGTTGTAAAAATAATTAGTATGTTGTATGACATAAGTTTAAAAAAAGCCTAACAATTACAGAACTGTTATACTAGTAATGTTGTTTTAATGAATATGGTATATCGTATGAACACAAAACCTACATAAATACATATTAAATGAAGAATTTTCATTAAGGATTTTGTATACGCAAAATAAATTTGATCACACGTCTCTGTTAGTTATAGATTCACTGATTCGTTTTTAGTTTGAAACTACTCGATTTGGTTCATTCGCGATCACTCATTGTATCAAACCTAGATGACTTGTGTCTTGCAACGAAAACGGTGCATTTAGATCACTGAGATTGAGTTCACATTATCGATTTCAATTGAGTTGTTGTATACAATGATCCTCATTCAATATCATAATTAAATTATCGTCTAACATTCGACGTAGTCAAATTCGTATGTTCTAGTTGAGCATTAGAACTTAGTGATCTGTATTTCAATCCTTACCACCAGCAAGCATACAATTGTCTTTACATAACTTGCTTTCATTTTGAATGCATATCATACGAAAACCAAACGAACTTCCTCAACTATTGTCCTTCAACCAATTATTATCAATTAAATTATAATCTGAAATAGTGAAAGGCCTAAGACGAAACAATTCTCAGGAATAATCCATGTTTATTTGCAACCTAATTTTGAAAGAGCTTCTACTGTTGAAAAGATTAACAATAGGTTTCACTTTGAAATGACTAACTTGATCAGATCTTTTAAAAGTTTCATCTTAAATATCTTTTTATCATTACTACACTCTTAATTGAAATAGTAAGCTGAACTAGATAATGTTGTACGTGATTACGTAACCGTATTTGTAATTATATGGTTTTGCACGTGTATAGACGTTTTCTTTTTTGGCTCTGTTCCTCAATTTGATAGATACTTTGTACACCCATTATATGTCACTAAATAAATGAACTAATTACTGTTTATTTCATTTGTTTTCACACGCATTGTTTAAACACAATAGACGCTCTGCTCAGGTGGGTGTAAACCAAAGTAACACAATCAATTTATTTATAATTGATTATGTCATATTCTTTAGGTTTTCAAAGAGGCTATAAGAAATTGTAGTCATTTATGTTTATAAATTCCCTCTGATAGATGAGTATACACGACATAATATACATTCAAAGAAATGACGATTTGATCGTAATCCACAATACTTCTAAGTATAATATGCACTAGAACATATTTCGCTATTGAACTTCTTTATATTCAGCCATATTTCACTGAAACCAAGTCATGAGACTAAAAACATGAATCAGATTGTCTGTACATGAGGCGTTTTCATCCAACACGTCAACTAACATTACCGAAGGAAGAATAACTTGATCAGATCAAAATATGTCTTATTCAAACGTGTCACTAGACCTCCTATTTTTTCAAATGATCTTTTTCACATCAAAAAGTTTGTCACATTTACTAAAATTAAGATTGTACACATATTACAGATAATGAAAGAAAGTGTACAAAATATTTTAAAACTATTGGAGCGTTTTCTTCCATCATTTCCCATTTCTTTAGGTCGTTCATAAAGAGATGAACAAAGGTGAAACGAGAACTCTAGCCTTTCTAAAGCACTTGGATTTTAATGTTCACAAATTTTATATATGCGTAGAAACATTCTTTTTTATTTATCCATCTTTTGATTATCTATTTCTATGCTTTACTTTTCACAGAAGTCAATAAGCATATGGATATGAACAGAATGTAATTGCCATAGATTTATTGGAAAAAATGTATGGTAATCTCATAAGATATAAAAACAATCTACCATATTTAATATTCGTGGAAGGTCTAATGTACAGACGTCTGTTGTTTTTGTTAGAACATGGGCAACACTACTTATATTTATTTATGATAAATACTTTAAAATGTTGATCATAGTAACAAAAAATAAATGCAACAGATTATTTGATTTGGGCAGTTTCAGTAAGAGGGTGGTTTGTTAAGATATGGTAAAATATTTCATTCTTTATCGTGTGTCTTATCATGTATTAGTATTATACATTAGAGATTCTTTAACGGTCACAAGTATCCTTATTATCATTTATGTTGTTATTCATTATTGATATGTATTTGAAATCGGCAGGGGAATAACGTGTATTAGTAAACAAATCCCTACAATAAATAGCTTGGTAAGTCTTTGACATTTACACTGACTTTAGTTTTACTAGACATATCCCTAGCTGAAGGTATTTCGTCAAGCGTCCATACCAAAACAGGTTTTGGTACACCGCGTTGCTCATCTATTACGACAACTAACCAGCTTGTACTCCAAAGAAAACGATAAATTAACCATTGACATAAGTGTATCTTCTCGTCCCATTATTCTTGACTTTTGGTTCAATTGGCTTTGTGATCGTTGTATAAGAAGAGGTTCTGGACTGCAGCATTCTCAAACACTGAGCATCAGTGGCACGTTCAAACAGAAACTGAGGAAACATTCTGTGAGTTGGAAATCATCATGTTGCTCTCATATTACATTTACAACTTGAAGACAAAGTCATAAGCAAGATGGTACTTAGAAAAGTCTCATATTTATCGAGTAAAAACAAAACTATGTCAGTCATATTCTCTTATGTAATGACTTTCAGGTGATGAATTCATTATTTTACTTATTTGCACCCGAAAAATAAAACCAGAGGAGAATTCTCTAATCACTAAACTTGAAAAATGATCAAGTATAGTAATTCGAGGTAAGACTGAATACATTGATAAAATGAATCTCTGTCTACATGGCCAAACTAAGTTTCAGACGCTAAAGTTATGGGAGGACATGACCAATGATACTGTAGTGTATGCTATTTATGTTTCCAGATATGAGTAGTATGTGGAGTACGTGAGAGCAGAAGATTGGGAAGATTGAAATGAAGAGAGGAGAGGAGAAAATTTGAGGCAATCAAGAAAACATCAGGAATGAAGGAACGATGGAGTTCATAAGAGATAACTGATGGAAGATGTGCAAATGATGTATTTAATGTGTGGTTTTCATATTTTACGGAGAAACTGTAATTCCGCATTAAACAATAAATTGGTTATCCCCACCTTAGTTCTTCGATCACTACAGTACTAGTGGCTGACTTATCAGTATGTTACATTCTCTGGAGCAGCAATAACTCACTTCTCACTCTATCTAGGATGTACTTGAATATTCCGTAATACAAAATCAACAACCTTACGGGTTACCTAAAGTTCTCAAGCTAGTGTTTCAATTACGTCCAGTTGAGAATAGGACATACTCGCAGTACGACTCAGTAGTTAAACAGTCGGTGAAAACATCAGAACTGTTACATCAAGACATAGTCAAACGCAGTGTCAAAAATATATTTGAATAAATAGTATGTATGTAAAGGACAAAATTATTTCTATATATAACGTCTTCATTTACAATTATCTAGATGGCAGAAATTATTTTAGAAGGCACAATAATATGAGTTCTATCCACTCCCAACGTCTTCTCCTAATTTCCTCTTCAGATGGAAGATGCTTGGTTGTTTTCCACATTAGGCTTTTGCTGATGCTATCCGGTCAACAGACATTGTGCGTCTTGTGTAGACAATTGTTTATGATTACTTGTACCTTTTTGAAGATGGTTGTAGTAATCCTTAAAGTTTCGGCTCCGTATAGTAGAACTAGGTGTCTCGACGTCTGTATTGAAGATTGTGACTTTGATGTTGGCTGACAGTTATTTAGTTCCATATATTGTTCAACTGTAGGGATGCCTCCCTCGCCTTTACGTCTGGATTAAATCCTCCTTGTTCAATGATGATTCTGTCCAGGTACGTGAAAATTTCCACATCTTCCAGAGCTTCTCCATTATGTGTAATTAGGTTATTGTTTTCCGTGTCGTATTTGGGGATCTTGTCTTGTATATGTTGGGGCCTACTGATGCAGAGACTGCTGCCACACTAGTTGTTTTCATCTGCATTCTTTGATGTGTACGGGATGGATGTACCAGATCATCTGCGAAGTTCAGATCTTCTAGCTGATCCCGAGCTGTTCACTGTATTCCGTGCTTTCCCTTCATAAACCAGTCAACTACCAGGAGAAAAAGGAAGGGAGAGAGTAAGCTACCTTATTTGACAACTCTCTTCACTTGGACTGCATCTGTCAGCAGTCCTCTATACACGACGTTTCACTGTAGTCCTTCTTATCAATGTCGTATGATGTTGACGATCTTCTCAACTATTCCCTCCATAGTATCGAAGCTTTCATAATGTTCTCCTATCCGGACTGTCAATCGCCTTCTCATAGTCAAGAAAATTAATGCATAGTGACGTGTTCGATTCAATCGGTTTTTCAACGATGATCCGTAATGTGGCGATTTGGTCCTTACTGAATCCGGTCTATTGGTTTCGGAGCTGTACGTCAACTGAATATTTCATCTGGTTCAGCAACACTGTTTTGTAAACCTTCCCTGGAACCGATAGTAGTCTGATGTCTCTGAAGTTCTTGCATTTACTTAAATCCCCTTTCTTTGGTATCTTGATGAAGTATCCTTCTTCCTAGTCCATCGGCATGTGTCCTTCCCACCAAATCTTCTTGAACAGAACGTGGAGCATGTTTGCAGTTGCCTCTATGTCCGAGTTCAGTACTTCAGTTGACATATTGTCATGTCGTACTGCTTTCCCACTCCTGATTTGTTTGACAGCCATACTGATCTTTTTCGATGGTTAGTTGAGTGATAGCCGTAGGGATTTTAGAAGTAGCAAATCAATGTTGTGAAACACATATTTTGAACAACAGGCAATGACAAATTTAGTTCCTTCAGCAGCATTTTCCTAACATAAATACAACGATAGTAGACTGTTATATAGGTAACTAGATTATACAATGTGATTACAATAAGTATTGATTTCTATATATAAGTTAACAATTCTACATTTTCACAATTTAAATGACACATCTAACTACCTTTTTTCTTTTACTTGAGAAAATGTAATGTAACACCCACTTTCAAATCTTTTTGATGAATACATCAAGGTCATACACGTGGTATAAATGTTTTAAAAATATGTATTTAATACAACTAATATAAAAAGCTTGACAGTATAAAGTTTAATTTAGTATTTCATCATAGAAAGAATTCTACACCATAAAATATTATATTTGATTTAACAGTTTGATATAAATATATATATATATACATAGAATAATAAAACATGTCATCACGTAATAGATCAAGAGGTCGAACATACTATTCACAGGCTGGTGATCATTATGTGGATAGCAAATCGAAACAGTTACTCTTTCAAGAAGCTCCAGTTTGTACAATGGGAAGAACTATTTTAAAGGATGGTGAACCATTTGATCCAAATGCAGCTGATACTTTAATAGAGAAACACTTTAAAAGACGAAAATCTCACGGTTCAATGTACTGTTTAGTGGACAGAGTAAGATTTCAGAAAAGTAGATCAACTGGTTCACGTTCATACAGACCTGATTTAACCTATAGAGAAATTAACCGCTTTTATGAACACAGAAGTCGACCTGATTGTTTTACACTAGGAATAGAAGATGAAAGAACTGGGAGACGATCCTATGAATCGTATAAATGTAAGCGGCCTGAAGATGTCGGTTTACTTCGTAATACAATACTTAAAGCGCAACAAGATCCACATTTTCTCTTGAAAGATTCTGCACCAATCCGTCAAATTTCGGTATCACCAACATACTACCATGAAACTCCACCTCGAAATGGTCCAGTGACAGTGATTACTGTCCCATCAGATCACAGTAGATCGTATGAAAGGCCAATTCGCTCCCCGTCACCAATGTATATTAGACCTGTGACAAGAACAAGTGTACGTTGCTCACCTACACCTGAAGATGTCTATGTGTATCGGAATAGTCGACCAGTCAGTATTGAACGACGATATGATACAACTGAGCGAATTAGACCACGTAGTGTTACAAGCTATAGAACCATATCTAATTCAGGGATAAATGATGAAGTGACTTATCTCAAAGTAGATAATCAAGCAGGAGCTCAAATATGTCCTGATGGTCCAATATATATGTATGTATCAAGATCAAGACATACAGATGAGTTGATGTCATCACCAGACGTATCAATTAGTCAACCAACAAGGAGAAGCATCTATTATAACAGATAAGTTTTTTTTTATAAGACAAACCATGTCACAGTTTTAGAGAATATGCAACATTCATTTTTTCGCCTCTGTTTCTTCTCAGTTGACAAACATTAATATGTTCATATATTATTTTTAAAGTTTTTTTAACTGAATATTCTCTATACATCCAGGAAATGTTTAAATCCACTTTAAGTCCATGTTATATATATATATATGGAAGAAATGTATTATCTAGTTCGTTTTCGAAAGTTTCATTTTAATCTTTTTGTCTATCTTCTACCTTTTTTTATTTTATTGGTGTATATGATAGGTAGTTTAGAAAATAAAAGTGAAAAAAAACAATCCCTCATATACGAACCCTAGTAACCATGATATAAAATAATAATTTGTAACATTTAATTTAAAGTTTCGAAAATAATTTTTTTTCTTCTCATAACATTCCTTCTTGAGTGTACTGAAACAAGATGATAGTAAAGAGTGAATGAAGAAAAATTCTTCTTTTGGTTTTATTGTACAATAAGTCTATGGTTCAATATATTATTAGATGTAATTCACAATACTACTACTAATAATAATAATAATAATTTTATTATTATTATTATTACAAATGATGTTTCCAAGTAGTTTATACAAAAAGGATCTTTTCTTTCAAACAATAATATCAATATACTGATATATGACAATTTTAAATTGATTACATAACATTGAAAAGATCTTAAAAAAAATGTTTTTTTTTTTAAAAAAATCAATAAAGTTTTCATTACATAACAGGAAAAATTAAAACAGGAAAACTGTGATGAATTTTTATCAATGATTTATCAATGTTTACTTAAACATTGAATACTTTTATGAAAATAAAAAAATAAAAAAAAAACAGTTCATTATTTATTCAGTATGTAGGTTTGTACACTGTTTTTATTTATTTTTTTTTGGGGGGGGATTATACAATAAATTTATTATAACAGAGTAATGTTTTAATTGTTTTAGAGATATCATTTAGTTATTTCTTTGAAATATTGATCTCATCTAGTTCAATGGGGGTTTCTCAACTGACTACTGACTGAATAAAACGTTGCTTTTTTTGATTAATAAAAAAAAGATGATTCTCAAATACTTTTATCATTGACTCTTACTAAATATTCTTAAAGTGAATATTGTAACAGTTTAATGTCATGTTTATATATATTTATTAAAGCATTTAGTTGACATTTTATTAAAAAGCAAGAAGAAGAACAACCTTTGACTGTTTCATATTACTTAGAATGTTAATGAAGACTTAAGATATCGAAAGGCTCTGAGTCAATTTGTTCGAAAACAGATTTTACATGGTTTAACCCTACTTTTTGTTGAGAATTTGCTTACAAAAACTTGATATTAAAAATTACAATAAAAGTAGATAGATGGTTGAATGAAAATACACCATATCGTAACTATTTATTGCTTAAATGTTTAAATTCAAACTCTCTTTGTGTATTCGAAAACAGTTTGATTTCACCTTAAATCTACCCTGGTAATATTAGCTTATTATCCAGATTGATTAGGTTTTGGGTTGTTTTCACATTATTCTTATTATTATCATCAGCATCCTTGTCTATTCTTAACCCCATTTCCAGTCTAGTTGACCTTTTATATTTATATATAAATGTTCTTAACAAGTATATGTGTGATCAGAATGTTCCAAATGTATTGTGCTAATATATCACGTAGTTCTGATAATCTTCGTCTCCTTATTACACTATCGTAATCTTATATACTTGATCATAATGTTTTGAATATTTAAGCCGTAATAAGCTAAGAGTTTCAAGTAAAAAAATATAATAAATGATATCTTCTCTGAAATCAGTATTAAACACATCATATCTAATTAGTCCCTCATTAAAAATTTAATTATAAGTACTCTATAACATAGTAATATGTTATTGTATTGATTGAATGTAGGACGATTTACTCTTCAAAGGTTATATAACTTGAATTGTTCAACTTTATTACTTCTACGGAGAAGTTTGTTAGATGGAACTTGTAAGCATGCATGATGTAATCATTCTCGATAGTTATGTAATGTTTATAAACCATCATTAAATTAGAATCATTCATTTATTTTATTATTTGTATGTGTTATGTTAGAACTATTTCATGCTGAAATAATTTTATCAAAATAAGTTTGATTGACATAATCCCTGTAGAGATGAAATAGTTTCATTCTACCGTACATTGAATATACTTTCTATCCTTAATAATTTAATGCAATAAAATCTTACAATAAACATATTATAGTTTACTTGTATAATATTATAATTGTAAATGTTACTATGAAGCATAATTTGGAAATAATTAAGTTCATATTTTTTTTGTTCTATTAAGTAAATGAATAACTAAATACATTGAGATAGTAATATATTTGATAATGCCTATGACCTTAAATAAAACATTTCTTTATAAGGTTAATGTAAGAATTATCAGTAGAGTAGAATCAGGCATAGATTCCAACGGAGGAAGAAATATGGAAGAAGCTCTGGAAGTGGATAGGGCACAGTTTGAGGAAATCACCCAATTGCCAAAGGAGAAGAGGAAGACCAAGGAACACAGTACTCCGAGAAATAGAGACAGACATGAGAAGAATGAATAAAAACTGGATAGAACTAGAAAAGAAGGCCCAGGACAGAGTGGGTTGGAGAATGCTGGTCGGCGGCCTATGCTCCATCGGGAGTAACAGGCGTAAGTAAGTAAGTAATAATCAGGCATGGAACCAATATCTAATTTACCTGCCTATATCAGTTAATGTTCAACATTATATATCTTTGTCAATTTAGAATTTGACTTATATTTCCAAATGAAAGTCTACTGTTTATTATTATTATTATCATTCACTTGTTTTTTTTCTCATGAAATATTAAAATTTTACTTGTCTTCCATTGGCCAATACTCATCTTAAGATCAAATAGATTTAAATGGTACAATAAAATATTTCATAAATTGGAATAAATAGTTATAGGAATAACAATCTTTATGTATTCGTTGACTAGGAATTAGACAAGACATAATAGTTGAATCATCAATATTTATTTAAATGTAATACATGTTTTGATACACTTGAAATATCACTTATCTACTTCAGAAAGTAGGAGTTAATTTTTAAACCAACTGAACTGATTGATGATCATCTGATAACCCATCAGCTCTAGAAATCTAATTAACGATAGACTGGGATATGCTTATTTCCACATTCTAGTCTACTGGTAAGATCAAGAAATGTTTTAATATACAACGACAAGTTACTCTTAAAGTTTCAGCAGATCTATTCTGGATGATTTACCACCTAGTAGCCTTGGTTTACTAAAGTATCATATTTAAATAATGAAAACTAGTAAGAGAGAATAATGTAAATTTCCGATAAAAAACGATTAACTTCGAAGTTATGTATGTAATAATAACCTAGAAAAATATTTTCTTTCTACATTGGTGTCTGTAATTTATTTGTAACAGCATAGGAATATGGATAAAATCATGAAAATTCTTATTATTTCATCAAACCAGTCATATAAAATGACTGACCACCTTCTAAACTTCCATAAACATAATTGTCAGAAAGTGTATATTAGGTTTAACAAAATAATTTTTTGATTTATCAAGCTAACTGAATGAGAAACATTTCATGTGAGATATTAAAACATAACTAAGATAATTGATGACATATTTCATCATAAACTGCTATCAATCTGAAAATGTTTAAAATGTATAGCATACTAAATAGGTATCCTGGAGTTGCTTGAGCTTCTGCGAAACTGTACTCTCGCAACTCCTCATTTATGTTATATATAAACATGTTTCAAGTAGAAAACTAAGATTAAATATTTTATTGAAATTGTAACTATCTCTTTATAGTGATGATCCGTTTTCAGGTTTTCCCAAATGTTTTTTTAAGTTTCATATCTTCATCTGAGTTCGGAACGTGTATTTGATGATTCACATGTTATCAGTAATTCTTTTGATCTTATTCTTGGAAATTATTTTTTAATTACGAAACGGTAATTTATTATTTCAACACATTAAGATGAATATATATATATATATATATATATATTACTTTGAAAGCTCAATTTCACCGAATAATAGTTCAATTGCTTTCTTTTATTAGATATGGATATAGTAGAAATTAACATATTAGCATAAATTCTTATCTGTTCGCAAACAAAATGGTTAAAAAACGAGTATAATAATCAAGGTGTAATAAGTATTATGAGCCATAGATATAGCTAAAAAGTCACGAGTATTTCTCAGGAACCGATTAATAGTTGACTGAAATTAAAAATTAAAGTCATTGGATGCTAACTAACTAGACTGAAGGTATAATCCTTGGCTGAGATGTCTGAATGCCCTGAGTTTCAACCCTGGATATGTTGTGGATGCGAAATCCTGAAATATCTCATAATAGAAGGAAGCTGTTATCTATTATTTCTGAATTTCAACTACTTTCTTCAATAAAATCAGCTTGTGACATGAACTACGGACTAGAGTGGAATAGTTGAATAAAATAAATGTAAATTTCACGGAACACCATTGGAAAGTAATGATTTCTATATGCTAAGCAAATCGTATCCACATTCCTGTTTCTTCTACAAATATGAAAACAAATCCATATTACTGACATAAATGTTTCCTGAGTTAAATATTAACCGACTCATAGGACATCAAATTTAGACAAGGAGCTATGTTATTCTTTCTATGAATCAGTGCTTTTGTTCGCATTGACTTGGTCATTCTGCTTATGCTTTGCGACTTCAATTGTTGTTATCTGTCTATTGATTATGATATAATAGTAATCTCAATCGAGTTTACCTACGCGTTTTAAATGTTCGAACAGCAGAATTGTCATTTTAAAACTCTCAAAGAAATTAGTGTTTTAACCAATATTCTTAGATTCATGACACTTTGTTTAAATACCATTCATTTTGTTCACTATAATGATATATCACTTGATGACTTTGGATTAATTTCTACTCTATCTATTCTTTATGAACATTTTCATTTAGCATATGTTGATTATACAGATTTTCAATTAAATATGTTTTTAGATTTTATTAACCATTTCTTATATCACATTAGCAGTTATCTTGAAAGATTGGACTGATAGTTTTTATTCCCTAGAAAACCTTTCTCTAAGACAATTGAATACCACTATTATTAGTGATACTTGTATAATTTAATCAAAATGATGGTTTTCATCATCATTATTATTATTATTATTATCATCATGATATTGTTTACCGTTCGATTCTATACAACCTAGAAGTAAGGAACATTGAATACTGACATATATCATTGTCATTCATGAAAAATTCATAACTTTCTATGCAATATATATTCTACTTCTTTGTATTGTCATATTTGTATAATCTACTGAATTATTGGACATAATAAGAATGTTGATATGAGTTAAACTTTGAATTACAAGAAAATGTACCGTTGGTATTTGATAAATTTATCATAAGTTGCAACAGGTATACATTGTTATACCTCTATAATATACATATAAGGTAATATATATATGTCAATATAAGTAAATTAATCAATTTGTTTATACTTTTACCTTTCTATCATTTTTTTGATAACAACACAATGTATAGTGAATAATATACATATTATGTCATTTAAATTCTTTCTTAAAATTCTGTTTAATAGACAAATATGAAGCATTTTTTCTTATAGCTTTACTATGGATATGTTAATATATATATAGATGGATAAACAAAGAGATCAGTGATTGAATGCTCATTGTTTATTTTATGGTTTAGATTAAAAGAATTCGTTAGTTGTCTAGTGAACAAATTCTTAAAAAAAAGTTTACAATGTAATATAACAATATATAATAATATATTTTTGATATCCCAAAAACATATTACGAATATACTACTATTGTTATCAACAATCTACTTAATGTTTAGTTTAATTTAAATTTCAATTGATATCATGAATGAATGAATGTTAAACGATGATTGAGAACCCAGAAGCACTGGACAGTTGTTTCGTCCAATTATGGGACTCCTAAGCAGTGCACATCCACGATCCCTCACGTGGGACTCGAACCTGAGACTTTCGATTAACCTCTAGACCACTGAGTTAGTATCCAACGGTGTTAATGTCAAACATTAACCAATCCACGATATTGCGCGACTGGCCGCAATAGCCCACGAGACCGAAGTTCCTGTGTTTGAGTCCCGCGTGTGGGATCGTGGATGTGCAGTGCTGAGGAGTCCCATACCAGGACGAAACGTTCGTCCAGTACTTCCAGGTTTTTAATGGCGGTCTAAAATTCACCCATTCATTACATCAATTGAAACTCAACAATCTCCACAACCCTATATTGGTAATTATTTTAAATTGTTAAATCAAAACCTTGGTAGTGATATTTGTAATGTTACTAATAGTCCAATTAACGTTTACACAGCTTATTTGAAGCGTATTTTTAGGTTCTGTAAATGTTCTTAATTTAATACTAAGTAGAATTGTATATTTTCAAAGTCATGAATGTTGGTCTACGTCATTTGTTCCTCTTTTCCTTTCTAAATACTTGTCTAATATAAGAACTGAATTCGATTATTTGATAGTCACACAGAATTTGTATTTTCATAGCTTAATGTATTACTCTTTATAAACATCAGTGATTATTTGATTTTGGACATGGACATTTGATTTGTCACGACACGTTAAAATAGCTTTTATATATATGGCTACCGTTTCGACTAGTACAGGACATGAAAGAGGATATAAAGAAATAGTATCAATTCTCGTACAGAAAGTCATAAAGAGAAAACTGGCATATGCTCAACTTTCCTGGATCTCTCGAAATAATTATTACATACAAACAGTATCATGTTGAATGGTACTAGCAACATTCGGAAAACCAGTTAAAAATTCGAAATATCAAAGTGAAAGGTAAGACTTATGTAAAGTTTATTATCATTTGTAAGCATCTGTATATTTCTGTCGTTAGGAACGAAGACTAGAACTCATAAGTGTTCTTAAGTGAAGTTATTCGGTTAACACATCCGTATTCACGAATTGACGAGATTCTCAATGGAAGTTATTAGTGAAATTCAGAATACATGTTTTACCTTGATGGACCATCGTCTCATAGTTGGTGTTCACTGTGGCAATCTTACTATGAACTTAATACTTTCAACCTTTGTATGCTATCCGCTAGTCTATCAAGTTAGGAAGCATACTGATGAAATTCCAAAAAACAACTTTTACAAATTTTAATAACTAATATCATGCATATTGGGTCATTTAATGATTACCACAACTCATTGATCTACTCTACATTTTACTGACTCTGGTTTCGAGTTGGTACTTTTGAGTTCTAGATAAATTAAAAAAAGTACAGTTGTCAATAATTTAGTTGTATATCCTATAACGTTGTATATAGTTCAGAATATCGTGCTTAAACTCTGCTTCATTGTAGTTGTTGAATAGTTTACGAAAAAATGGATAAATTTCTGAGTTAGATAAGTTGATTAACTGCTTTTTCAATTCAACAACACAAACGTGCTGTAATAATGTCAATGTAAACTGATACAGTTTTAATAGATCTACGTGTTTACATCTTGCTGATAAAACTAATTTTTACACAGTTGGCTATTATTATTATTATTATTATCAAATGTCTCCAACTGTTTTCATTCCTTGTTTATATAAGTTAAATGGAAGAATTAATTTTGTCACAATTTATGTTTTAACCGATAAACAATCAAATGAGTTAACTATCATTTTCATCATGTTTACATAATGTTTGGAGTTCCTATTACAATAACAATTAGTAGTGTCTTATATGAAACTGTCTAAGATACGGGGGAAAAATTGATATAATGAATGTAACAGTAAAACCCCACGTGTCACTGTAGCAGTTTTACACAAAAGAGAAAAAAAGAACTTCATTACTGAAACATGTAAAAAAAACCTAAAAACTGAATATATAGATTATTTAATGAGAAGATTAAGACTATACAAATCACATGGCCTCTAATCTTAGTACATTTAAAACAATTTAACCACAAATTATTTTTTTAGTATTTTTATGTAAGAGATTGAAAAAAACAAAACAAATTTGTGCAAACAGAAGGATGAATACCTTAATCAGATGATGATATTGAAAGATTCAAAGATGCACAGTTCTATTGAAGCTATAAGGATCTAAATAACGAATATAATTTGAAAATATTGTTTTACAACAATAATAATAGCCATAAGGAGAACAGTGTTGTTTACAATACCCTTGTCGTTAAAGACTGAAATCAATTTTATCATGATCAGTTAGATGTTAGTATTAAGTACTTTATATTATACGAGGAAGACTTGAATTTTAACGGAACTATAGCTGCACTCCTAATCATTTGATATCCTTCTGATAGAGACCATCTTAGATAAGTTTTTCAAATGATTTTAAATTTATGTTTTGTGACAGATGGGCAATTATTCTTATCGGATTATTGAAACTTAATTACTATCAAAACTATATAGATAGCTACTCTATTCATCACTGATTATATATAAGTATTTGTTCTGCATTTTCATTCGCCTATATAGATACATAAACTAATAAGAACTGATTCACTTAGTATTGTTTGTTTGAATCCTCCCATTGATGTTTAGGACTGCAACCGGTCAGTCTCTAATTGGCATATGTGCATACTGTGAGTATTGCCTCGATATAGCCTTGATTCACAAGCATTATAAACAAAGATGGATAAGGCTAGTATATTGGAATCCAGAACTCGCGTTTCGTTCTATTGGTGACTCGTCAGCTGGATGTACCTGCATCTCAGAGTTGATGTTCACTCTGAGACTCGAACCCAGTACCTTTCGCTTCAAACACCATCGCGTTATCCACTCACTTACTGAGTCCTGATAGCCAGCTGACGAGTCCCAAATAGGACGAAACGTGCGTCCTGGATTCCACTGCTAGTCACTATCCATCTTTGCACCTAATAAGAACTGTTTATGATCAAATGGTCTAAAATTTTACTACGCTAGTATACTACATGAATCTAAAAAAACATTATCAGAAGTAAATATTTTGAAACTTCAATTTATAATAATAATAATAAGATGAATACATATGACAATAAACCTCATATGTTTATTTTGTTAAGAAATCAGGTGTGATAGAGATGAAAAAGCTAATTCTTAAATTCAGTCAAAAATGTGGAGTTGATCAATATCGCTTACATCAAAGCACTTCATTCATATAAAATCGATACATCTTCAGGATATAACTTCATCTTCCATGACAAATCGGTCACTTATTTTTGCTGTTTTGTGATTGGCAAAAACATGTCAACATTTCATAGTCATTCGAGAGTATTATTTAGGCTTACCTAAACTTAGTACTCACATAATTGAACGTTACCAAATATTGACATAAATATCCAGTTAATTATTTAAGGAATATAAGTTATTGTTTAATTGAGTCGGAGACAGTAATATGTTTGATTTGAAAATAGTTTTGATTATGGAATGAAGTCTATTGGGGTATTAATAAAAGCCAAGAAACACAAGGCAGATATATCACCCTAATTTAAAACTCTTCCGTGGTAACCAGGCATGGTTATAAATGAAATTGAACCTAGTAATTTAAGTTATCTCAGTGAAAGTGATACGGTCTAGCCGCTAAAATAAAAGAATATAGTACTCTATGATCTAATCATATCTTGATTTATTATCTCTGTACAAGGTCACTGTTTAATATTTATTTTACTTCCAACTTGATAGATCCAACTTCTCAAAACTTTGTGATAGAACATTGAGAAATCCCCTGCGAATGTAGTGCTTTTGCGATCAGTGTGTCTACTGATCTGTTCATGTTCACTATCTGTAGACTTTGCTACACTTATATTTTTTATTTTTACTGAAAAGTGTTTCCAGAGTGATATTCTTAGAAATTCGTGTTCCATTGTAACTTCTTCCTGTTATGTTCACATTTTGTGATAAACCTGAACATATTACCACGATACTAAGTAAACTACTTTACATTTATTGAACTCAAAAATTAGTCATCTAAATACAATTTAGACAATAAATTCACTATTTCAACTTTACCTTTTGTAAGGACGATTGACAAAATAAATGTCGGAATTCATTACTTACAAATCTTTTTGTTGGCTCCATGGATCGATTGAAGTTAGACATTAACATCTTTGGATGCCGGCTCAGTAGTGAAGAGGTTAATCATTCACACACAAGACCGAAAGTCTTGAGTTTGAATCCCACGTGAGGGATCGTGGATGTGCACTGCTGAGGACTGCTATACTGGGACGAAATGGCTGTCCAGTGTTTCCAGGTTTTCGGTGGTGATCTAGCTTAGATTGACTTGTGAATTCAACTGTTAAAAGACTTCAAGCTTAACATAATCACCTGTATGATCGATATCCATTGACTTAATAACTGAATAGACTAGTTAATAAAATCACAAAACAGTTATATAGATATTTTGTTACGAATTTTTTTTATTCTAATGAATGTCTCAGTTTTCCAAACTATTATTTATCAGTTAAATTTCATGTGTGTATATAACGGTTGTAACTAATGTAACTAGTTTGTTTGTGATTTGAATCAATAATAGATAACAATATAATACTAGTCACCTCAAACTAATAAAGTCGTCAGGTTTCAGTAAATAAGTTGATCGGTAGTGTGGGATAGTTGTGAAGTTTGTTAAATTTGTAGTTTTCCATCAAAGAGTGATTATATTTATTTCACCACTGAAATCTGTAGCTACTGGATCCACGTTTTGTTCTATTGTGGAACTTTCAAGAAATGAACAACCATGAACTTCTTAGAGGATTGTTCCTTCAGCGTCATAGTAAAAGACTGCATTTCTAATTTTGATCTAACCACATTCTATTGACCTTACGTCAACATAATGTACGAGTGAAATGATTCAGAAAGAGTGTTTAGAGCACTTATTGGTTTTAGTAAAATAATATTGTAGAGATTTATCATAGTGTGAAGGCGGCTGTTTATTGGAAAGACTTATGTAAGTTGGTTCGGAGAGATTGTACAGGACACACCACTTCAGAATTGTTAGTACGGTCTGCTGTTTTTTGTGGGTGTACACTAATAGGAAGTCTCAAATTATTGCATATCCAAACTAGGAAAATTTACTTATAAAGTGCTTTCCAATGTTTCATTAATGTTTTGAGCTGATAACAGTTCGTAATGAAAACCAACTTCGAATTCACATCTAATTTTTTTAGGTGAAGACATTTTATATTTTTCCGTCAATCCATAGTGAATACGGTATTCTGGCTGGACCGTCACAAAAGAATTATTGTTTTCAATCACGATCTAATTTGCATTTTTACACATTTACCTTGTTAGTTAGTTTTAAATTTACTAGTTTCTCGTACCGTAACGGAATACATAACGGGAGCTCAGGGTGATAGCCTTTGTGATAATTCTTTCGATCGGCCTTATATACTGAAAGCTTGTTAAACTATCTAAGAGCTGTTGAATCAACTGACAGACCTATTTTAGAAAAGATATAACAAATCAAATAACAGACCATTTCTTAATGT
The DNA here is from genome assembly GCF_000237925.1 of Schistosoma mansoni. Lineage (NCBI taxonomy): Eukaryota > Metazoa > Platyhelminthes > Trematoda > Strigeidida > Schistosomatidae > Schistosoma > Schistosoma mansoni. The sequence continues at coordinate 347,404 of NW_017386022.1, forward strand.
AAATGGTTATTATTGTTATCATTCTAGGGTGGTGGATTTCGTGGGTTGTACCTCATCAAACAAACATGCGGGATTCTTCTGTAAGTAAATAATTCAAAAGATTTAATTTGTAGTTTACCTAAATTATCTGATGGTGAACATTTCGATTCTGTACATAGTAGTGTATGCTGAATTCTACAGATAAACGAACTAAAAACAAACTCTTCCTTACTTTTCGCTTTTTTTTAATTGCCTTTCAACTTATATCAGTTTAAAAAGCATAATGTTGCACTAGTAGGTCGTTTTGCCCTAGAAAAGCAACACGATTATATAAATTTATTAATTTGCTCAATATGAATGAAGAATTCAGAAATGTCAGACATATAAGTGAATCAGAACAAAATTAACTTTTTTAGAATTGACTTTGAATCCTATGATCTCGTGAATAAAGACATAACAAATTCCAGGAAATAAATCAATGGTTCTAACAAATACGAAGTTCAATCATTTATTACCGTGTATTGGAAGTAAAAGCTGAAAATCCTTTGGTTACACTACTTTTAGTGTTTGATAATAAATACCATTTCCCTAATAATCTGCTTCTTTGATATTACGATAGATTAACTGATACAATCTGCAGTAGATTCTTCTCAACTATCAATGTTATTGACTTAAACGACTGTGGAGTTTAAACTGTTATTTGTAGAAATATGAGTTAGTACCATAATATATGGATGAAAACATTTGAATAAAGACAATTACTGTGAGAATTACGGAAACCCCAAGAGAATTACCAACACTTGTTCACCTAATGACTAAATTTATTTAAGAGAACAATTAGGTCTGACCACCGATCAAAATTGAAGCAGTAAGAATACAAAAACAAATGGAATGTATATTCATTCTAATGTAAATTGTATTCAACAAGAAATGCTGTAAGGACTCATTACCTTTCAATCAAGTTATGTGTAATTTAGAAATTGTTATACACCTAGTTGAATGGATTTCTGGAATCTCAGAATGAGCCATGAAAACCTCATAAGACATGTAAACTCTCTATGTATATTTAGTTTATATGTCTTTTTCTGCTTCAGTTTCTTAGTTCATAGTAATGATCAGTAACACATTGGACACACGTTGGACAACAACGACTGTCTTCAGGAGAACTTCTGTTATACTCTGGTCATGAAGAAGAAAATGCCCCACATACACAAGGAGTTGCATTGATGCTGTCCAGAAAAGCACAAAATGCACTTATTGGATGAGAATCTCATGGGCCAGGGATCATCAAAGCCTCGTTCAAAACAAAGAGAGAGGGCATTACAATGAACGTCATTCAATGCTATGCGCCTACCAACGACTACGATGAAGACACTAAAAACCAATTCTACGATAGGCTGCAGTCGATCTTCGAGAAGTGTCCAACCAAGGACCTGACCATTCTGATGGGAGATTTCAATGTCAAGGTTGGAATGGACGACACTGGATACGAAGACTTCATGGGACGACATGGACTGCGAGAAAGGAACGAAAACGGTGAGAGATTTGCAAACCTATGTGCCTTCAATAAACTGGTCATAGGTGGCACCATATTCCCACACGAAAACATACACAAAGCCACTTGGATTTCACCGGATCACACTACACAGAATCAAATCGACCATATCTGCATCAACAAAAAGTTCAGGAGGACGATGGAGGATGTGAGAACCAGAAGAGGAGTTGATATAGCATCCGATCATCATTTGCTGGTCGCCAAGATGAAACTAAAACTTAAGAAGCACTGGACAATGGCGCGGACAACATCACAAAAGTTTAATACGGCCTTTCTTCGAGATGCTGATAAACTCAACAAATTCAACATAGCCCTCAGCAACAGGTTCCAGGCCTTTCATGATCTACTCAATGGAGAGGGAAATACCATGGAGAGCGACTGGAAAGATATCAAAGAGGCAATCGTCTCAACATGTCAGGAGGTTCTGGGCCAAAAGAAGCACCATCACAAGGAATGGATCACTGTTGGTAAACTGGATAAAATTGAAGAAAGGAGGAACAAGAAGGCAGCACCCACAGACCTCCCAATCGATGTTGGCCCACCAACAATTGAGGAGATCAGCATGGCCATTAGATAAATCAAGAGCGGCAAAGCAGTGGGACCAGACAACATCCCGGCAGAGGCACTGAAAGCAAATGTAACAGCAACTGCCAAGATACTCCACATCCTCTTCAGTAAGATTTGGGACGAAGAACATGTACCAACAGACTGGAAAGAAGGACTTCTGATCAAGATACCAAAGAAAGGCGATCTCAGCAAGTGCGACAACTACAGGGGCATCACTCTCCTCTCAATACCAGGAAAAGTCTTCAACAGAGTATTGTTAAACAGGATGAAGGATTCCGTAGACGCCCAACTTCGAGATCAACAAGCTGGATTTCGTAAGGATAGATCGTGTACAGACCAAATCGCAACTCTACATATCATTGTGGAATAATCGATCGAATGGAATTCATCACTGTACATCAACTTCATCGACTACGAGAAGGCATTTGATAGCGTGAACAGGACAACACTATGGAGGCTTCTTCGACACTACGGCGTGCCTGAGAAGATAGTCAACATCATACGGAACTCCTATGATGGACTAAACTGCCAAATCGTCCATGGAGGACAACTCACCGACTCATTCGAGGTAAAGACCGGTGTTAGGTAAGGTTGCTTACTCTCAGCCTTTCTCTTTCTCCTGGTGATCGACTGGATCATGAAGACGTCAACATCTGGAGGAAATCACGGGATACAGTGGACAGGCAGGATGCAGCCTGACGATTTAGACTTCGCGGATGATCTGGCTCTTCTATCACAAACGCAACAACAAATGCAGGAGAAAACGACCAGTGTAGCAGCAGCCTCAGCAGCAGTAGGTCTCAATATAAACAAAGGGAAAAGCAAGACTCTCCGATACAATACAATATGCACCAATCCAATTACACTTGACGGAGAAGCTTTGGAGGATGTGGAAACCTTTACATACCTGGGCAGCATCATTGATGAACACGGTGGATCAGATGCAGATGTGAGGACGAGGATCGGCAAAGCAAGAGCAGTATATCTGCAACTGAAGAACATCTGGAGCTCAAAACAATTGTCAATCAACACCAAGGTTAGAATTTTCAATACAAATGTCATAACAGTTCTACTGTATGGGGCGATTATCCAGAAGATGCAAGTGTTTATCAACAGCTGTCTACGCAAGATACTTCGGATCCGATGGCCAGACACTATCAGCAACAAGTTACTGTGGGAGACAACAAACCAGATTTTAGCGGAGGAAGAAATCAGGAAGAAGCGCTGGAAGTGGATTGGGCACACTTTGAGGAAATCACCCAATTGTGTCACAAGACAAGCCCTCACATGGAATCCTGAAGGTCGAAGGAGAAGAGGAAGACCAAAGAACACATTACGCCGAGAAATAGAGACAGACATGAGAAGAATGAACAGCAGTTGGATAGAACTAGAAAAGAAGGCCGAGGACAGAGTGGGTTGGAGAATGCTGGTCGGCAGCCTATGCTCCATTGGGAGTAACAGGCGTAAGTAAGTAAAGTAAGTAAATGATCAGTAACAGTTCAAAAGCCGAATTCAATGTTCCTGAAGATAGGCAGATATAGATATATTTCCAACAAGTTTTATAAGTATTAATAACGTCAGTAAAATCAAAAATATTTACTGTAATGTAACTTCTTAGCTAAGAAAAAAACAGTCACATAAACCGGAATATATTTGTAAACTTTAAACCAAATAAGGAATGTGTATTGTGATTACTAACTACCCAGATTAAATGTCTATCATAAACAAATTCTGTTGTACAACTTTGTATATTTTTTAATAAAACTAAATTCTGATAAAGTTTAAAATTTATAATTCCATGGAGATTGATTCAGTGTTTATAACAAGTTATTTCTTTATCAATATTGATCAATAACAAATATAAAAGAAATTTACCGCTGAAATTCTTCGATGATTAAAATGTAATATTTATGATTTTATTTCCTAATTACTATCATGGTAATAAAGAGTGCGGCAAAAGTTGTCACGTTTAATTATGAAATTCTTCTTATGATTATTATTTCTTTCTTGCACAATTTTAAAAAAAAAATACAAAAAAAAATCTGTTGTACTAGTTATGAAATTTGTAATTTTGATCATCATCATCATCATCACCTCAACAACCACAACAAAAAGGGAATTACAAATTAGTTTGATTAGGATTATTATTATTGTGAGAAATATTTTTGACTGAGATCATATCTCAAAGATTTTCATCTAAGAATTATGACAAACTTTATGTTAAACAATGATTCATTTACGAAACCATCGTATACTTTATTTTATTTTGAAGAAAATTGAGAAGAATACATGTCACTACTTCATTTGATGACAATCGAAAAAGAAAGACAACCAAAAAATAACATGGTTAATTGAATCACTTGGATTTCTCCTAAAACAACATAAAATAACTTTATCTTAAAAAGTTTCAGTAGATTTAATTAAAGTTTTTAGTTGATAAGATACTTAAATATTCTATCGGTGTACGTGTCAGTCTGGAAAATCTAGACTACTAGAAAATGATAACATACTATGAAGATTATCATAGAAGTCATGAAAATTTACAGGAATGATCGAATTGATTCAAATAGATATATGACTTTAAATTGTTTATAATAAGATAGTTTGAAAATTATTTTACGAATACATTTGTCTCATGGATTACGACAATGTACGGTTTCAGTTAGGAATCATTATTTGTTTACAGGAGGACTAGTATATCTTATTGATGTATGAACAGTGTTTTCAAAATCATTTCCAGTGACATTAAAGAGTAGTTGTAGTCATCAACCACTAGAAAAAAGAAGACAAACAGAGAACATAGAACAGAGACAACAATAATTACAATGATAAGTTCGCCGTTATGTATGTACTAAATTGTCTTATGACCTTCTGAATGGAATAGTTATCATTTGCGTTAGTTTAATTTTCCACTGACAGTGTAAGTGCAAGATATTTGCAGGCAAAGAAATTTAATGAGTGCTCTCAGTAATAGCGACAATTAATTATCTAATGTTCGATTAGTTTTACTAGTGGAATGGGATATGCTTAAAGGTTCGAGAACATTTAAGACAGTTTCAGAGGATAGGTGGACACTGATACAAAGAACTAATGTAGGTAGTAATTTTATTCCAATGACAAATTTCAGCAAATTATTACAAAGTCGTGGAAATTTACTGGTAAAGTGATTCATATAGAGAGAGGATTTAAAATGAAATTGTCTCATTATTAAACAAGTGTTACATATGCTATAACTAGGCGCTTATGGGTATTAGATTGTATCAAAGAATGTAAATAAATAGTTTGTTAGGTTTTTTGTAGGAAAGCATTAATCTAGGTTTCCAATTCCTCACAGGGTCGAGCACAGGCCTAATACGTCGCAATTTATAGTTTAAAGTACAATCATTACAATGATATGAAGTATAAATCGCCTGCGAAAAGATTCCAGCTTTAATTAATCCTTTATCCAAATGTTACTATGAATGAACGAGTAATATTCTAGGAAAAATCGGACATATAATTTATACAGTAAAGTACGTAAGCCGTTGTTATAGATGTTAAGACGTATGTAACAGAGAGGTGTTTGGGACTTGAGAGTCTTTTTGGTGACTTGTCCTGAAAAAAACCTATTGTGGGAATATTTGAGTTCTCAATCCATCATTGTATGAAAATTAGATAAGCCTTTACCAGACACAAGAAAATCTAGGTTGAATAAAAGATTATCAAAGTAAATCCATCCAGATTATGCAGTTATAAGTTACGAATTCCATTTTAGGCACCACTGAATGACCTTATTGAACTCCATCAAGATGCACTTTGTATATCGTTTAACTCACATGAAGGTAATGAATACATCACTTTAAGATCATCTGCACACAGAATGGCTCACATAAATCAAAACATCTGAAGATATCGTTCATATAAGCCATAAGGAGAAAATGTTTTAATACACTACCTTGTGTCGTCCTAGTCCTGACTTGGACAGCATTAGACAAGTAAGAGTTTATTGTAAATATTTGATGTCGGTGACTAAGAAGATAATTAAGTCAAACAAATGGGAGGTCGTTGATTTCCTAAACTCTGAGTTTGGTCATGGGAATCTGGTGGTTAGTCATATCGAAAGCTTTAGAAATTTCAAAGTATAAGACTAAGACATATATTCCTTATGTTATTTCGAGGAAAGACCAAATTAAAGAACTAGAAGTGACAGGTTATACATGATCTAGTTTTAAGAAAGCCATGTCTTGAATCAGTGATAATTTTTCGGTAAGTAGAGTCACATTATCCCAGAGGTAACTGCAGTAATATTTATGGCCTCATAATTGTTCAAGTTGATCTGATCTCCAGATTTGTACTGTTGTATAATACGTGCGGCTTTCCAACAGTAAGAGTTAGTTCCTGTTTACAAAGCTAGAGAGGGTAGGAGAAAAAGTCGATAGTTTTTGGAGAATTAGTGAAATACTAGGCCCACTAAATTTGAATTAAGTGAATGAATTTCAGTCTATTCTGTGACTTCTCCATATTTTAGGAGAGATTATAGCAATAATTATTTTAGGCAATGTGAAAGAAATAGAATTTATGAAGTTACAGATAATATAAATGACTTCAAAAGATACTGTTAAAGAGGCTTGTGGTGAGTTTAGGCTTATTAAAGAATAACAGTTATTTTGACTGTGAATTAACAAGATCTTAATATCTTCAGCAATAAGTTTATGATTAAAACTTTAAAATTCCACTTGAAATTATTTCAATGGTAACTTTCACACAGCCGTACACAGTAAGAACAACGAAAAATAGTAAATGTTAGCTGCAAGCAATGGTTGATAACTATCTATCTGTAGTGTCTTAAAAGTTGCTTTAGGCGTATTTTTGAACTCTGTTTGGAAAAGTCCATAATTTATCCAGTTCTAATGTACACTTTTAGACAAAAACTGATTGCATGGTCACTAATTTTGGTTAATTATGGGTAGGAGACAGATTAGTTTTACATAAATCCTCGAAATCTTTGAAAAGATGATAACTCTCTAAGCAAAAGCATTTGATTTGTAATCTAAACAACTTCCAAATCAATTTTGTCGTAGGAAAACTAGAATAATTTCCAGGCATCTCACTCAGGAACTTAGGCACTAGCTTTTCTGAATTTTCTTTTCCATTCGAGGTTATTGAACTGGCAATAGGCTTCTTCAAGCTCGACTGTTTTAAATTATCCCCAGAAATCCTAATTAGTTGGGGAACATATAGAAAAAATTACATAATTCACATCGCCAGCACAGTGATATTTAGTATTCTTAGTTCTGGGCGGAAAACCTGAAACTATAGAAAGAGAAGAAATTTCACTCGACTTGTGGAATACCATATGATTCAACGTATATTTTCTAGTTAGCGTTTTTTAGCAAGTTGGTTTTCTACGGGATGGGGTCGCTAACCCTTCACCAATCGTCCTCCTTTATCCGAGCTTGGGACCGGCAGCAGCCCGAGAAGGGGCTACAGGCGGAGTTATGATTCAATGTATGGCACTTTCTAAATACTCTTGCCTCGTTCTTGAGTGACAAGTCTACAAAGTTTGTTTATTTATAATATTATTGCGCGTTATTTCAGGCTCCTAGTCCAGGCGACTAAGTAGTTGAATATTAACAAATCTTTGAAACAGTAAAACATATATCAAGATCAGTAACTTGGGATAAGTTAATGCTTTTAATATGATCATCTCTTGTTTCGCTAATGCGAGAACAAGAGTTAAATATACCGGCAACTATTTTGTTTCAACTCAGATTTTGAGGTTAATACACATAATTAACGGACAAAAATACATTTAAAAGAAGAAAATTTATTACAATTTTTGTTAAGTTCTCGGGGGGGGGGACTGAATACACTGTAATAAAAATTCAATGAATATGTATTTAATTTAGTTAAGTATTGCTTGTTTGAAATTACTATAGTTACTTTGTTTAAATTTAATACATACATTAATACATAACACTGAATTCTAAATTAAATTTGATTACTTCAATTGTAAATGTTGAGTAATTGCATTTTGATGCATCACATATCTTAACAGATTCAATGACATGTGTATTTATTACATGTATCTTGAATAAGTACCTATCTATATCAAATTATTAGTAGTAAGGTCATTCTATTAGTATATAATGAAATGTAATAAAATAATGAATACATTTATTAAGTTTCTTTAAAAATAAAATTCAAATACTAAATTACTAATAAAAATTTAATTTACCTACTTACTTACTTACGCCTGTTACTACCAATGGAGCATAGGCCATCGACAAGCATTCTATCCTGGGCCTTCCTTTGTAGTTCTATCCAATTTCTGTTCATTGTTCTCATGTCTCTCTACATTTCTCGGTGTAATGTGTTCTTTGGTCTTCCTCTTCTCTTTTGGCCTTCAGGGTTCCATGTGATTTCTTGTCTTGTGACGAAGTTGAGTGATTTACTCAATGTGTGTCCTATCCACTTCCAGCGCTTCTTCCTGATTTCTTTCCTCCGCTGGAATGTGGTTTGTTCTCTCGCACAGTACAATGTTTCTGATAGTGTCTGGCCAACGGATCCGAAGTAAAAAATTTGATTAAAAAATAATTAATATCAGAAGGCGTTTCGTGGATAATATAGTATTTTTAACTCCTCAGCTGAGGAGTCCCACAACAGGACGAAACGGTCATCCAGTACTTCCAGGTTTTCCATGCTGGTCTAGCTTCAGTTGATTCATGATCTCAACTGTTAAAAATAATTTCTTTGTATTTTAGTATAAAATTGTTTACAAATATAATGAATTTATTGATCAACAAATACTATTTAGTGTTTTGTACTTGAGAACAGAACCGGTAGTAACTTACTTACCTACTTACGCCTGTTACGCCCCGTAGAGGAGATAGACGGCACATCAGTTTTCTTCATCCAATCCTGTCCTGGGCAATCCTTTCCAGTTCTTTCTAGTTGTCATTCATTCTTTTCATATCTGTTTCTATTTCCAGGCGTTATGTGTTTTTTTAGCCTTCCCATTTTCAGCTTACGATCCGGATATAAGTAATCAAGGCTTTAAACATCTGTGAAAGCTTATTCGTTTTTACACGTTTTTGCTTGAATGAACCAGTCGCCTGATTGTTTCTTGATTTCATTAACTAGTTAAATTTTCACTTACGATGGGATTATTTCAATTTTTAGTTTGAATTAACTGGAATAATGGAGTTTTTTCTTGCATTTCTTCATTTAAATGGTAGACCAGTAAAATCTTTGTCCGGTTACTGTTTGGCATAAACATTGTGAGCTGCTGTATTTTGAAAAAAGAGAATATTTATTGGGCGATTAGAGCAGCATAAAACTTCATATATCTTTGAAGTTTTGAATTCAGTCACAGTCTTTGTTAAGTTATATGAATACTGAGGAATCTTTTTGATAAAAGATGGAAATAATTTGTCCATCATTTCCATTGCATATCCGTTTGAGATATCACAGTTTGTTAGGTTGGGTTTTCTAGAAAATAAAACCGGTGTTTAACTGAAGTTGATGAATCCTTTTTATCATTATGAACGCTTATGACAAAGGGTTCACTGTTAGAAGAAAGCATCTATCAAGAACACAACGCTAACTAAAGAACCACAAAGTTGTGCAGATGAGATGAAATATAATGGCGGTAACGCTGTACATGTGGGTGAGACATCACGTCAGCTGAATAAGAGGGTCAAAGAGCACAAACTTTGTTTTTGGCACATTTCCAAATCGTCAGAATACCTCAAAAAGAGAAAAAAAGAATTAGGCGATGACATCGTATTCGATAAGATGTGGACTTATAATTGGTTTCAGTAGCACGAGAATCCTTCAATAAGTTTGGTTTCGTACAAACAGAGATTGACAGAAGAAGCCTTACACATGTGGGGCGAACCCAACAATCAGTAATTAATAAGCAAATCTAAATTTCAATCTAAATTTTATTTCTATCAATTCGTCTCTCACTATATGAACAACAACGATTACCTTTATTTGTTCTTATTAGTTAATTCATCCGAATTTAAGATAAACAACCAACTATTTCGGAACAATAACATAAATTTAGATTTGTTTGTTTTTATTCGTCGTCACTCTATTCATAATTTAGCATGTTTGAATCATGACATCTATCAAATTATCCAATTTTAATAATAGTTAACAAAGGCGAAATATGGTCGATGGAATTATTTCTGACATCAGATATACACACAAACACGTACACTTGTTATGTTACCACAATTATTCAAGTTTTTCACATAGAATGACCCATAGGAACTACAAGAAATCCCACTAATAGTATAATTGACATAATTGAACGAATGGTTCGGTATAAAGTAAACCTGTGAACCATGCATTTACATTCGATAATTTGGAGGTTTGTTTATATTCTCTTAAAGTACGTTGGATCAGACAGCCCAGTGTAGCCTTAATTCATCAAATAACTACTGTGAAACCATTCTTTCACATTTAGACGAAGGTTTGTAGTAGTATTGATCCTCAAAGCTGAACATGAGATAACTAAGAAAATAGACTTTCAATATTTAACACTAAGAGAAGATCAACAATGCTGAACGCTGGAACATTCATTCGAGATTCAGTCGGATGGCATGGCCAAGCCTTGAAGGCGTGGTCATTCTTGTGTAACTTGTCTCTTTCATTCTTATCAAATATATTGTTCTATCTCCAGGCTAAATGTGTTCTCCATAAGTATGTAACATCACATTGGTGATTTTTACGATTGGACAAGTCAGTGTAGAAAATGATATGAATTCCATGTAAGATCTTATGGATCAGATATAGTGACATCATGACAAATCTACAATTTTACGATTAGGTCTAATATGATAGCAATACTAATAATGAACCTAGATCATAATTCTACACGTCCCTATAAATTCTAATACAACTATTTGAATTCCTAAAATTTTACCAATAATCAGTAAGAGAACAATATCAAATTATTATTATTACCAAGATATATTCAATAGTGTTCAATATTTCTTAGGATCTTCCATTTATTAGAAGTTTAATGGCTTTCTTTAGACCTGAAACAAGGATAAAGAGCAGAAATATAATTATTATTTTGACTAAATCAACTATATAATTATAATAAAAATAGAGTGGAAAAAAATCATTTATTATTTTAGAATATTTTAATTACATACTCTATATGCTCGGCATAATTTCCTGTATATTATTACATCATTATTATTCATTTTATATTCTAAGAGCTAAATAACAGTTTAAAGATAAAACTAAAATTAGAAATTTTTAAACTATAAGTGATGATAAGCAAAGATGGATAGTGGATAGTAGTGGATAAAGTATTCGGCAGATAAGTGGTGCGAAAACATCAGTTTAACTACTGTTGAGGAAAAGAGTAGTGTCTATTTTAGTGTGCATAAATCTCGACAAAATTTTTTGAAGGAAACAGGCACATCATGATCACATGTCACATGATCAATGTGACTATATGTTAAGCACAAAAGTACTACAATTATTCAAATATATACAACTTAACATTATACTGAAGTTTTATTAGAATTTAATTGCGAGAAATATAGTTCACCTTTAAGTTCTGTTTCAGTCTGTCAACCACGATGCAAAACGTCTTGATAGATATATAGTGTAATAACAAATAGAAATCCATTGATTAAATCACAGTACCAGTTTTATGGTCCGCCTAAAATATATCGAAGTGATGCCTATCATTGTCTAAAACTTGTCATATATGAAGAATTTGACGAAAAATTTGATTT
>NW_017386022.1:359447-390662 GCF_000237925.1 Schistosoma mansoni
GATGAAGTAGCAGTCAACGTACGAGAGGTCCTAACTAAGCCGGATGCGGTAAATCCGTACGACGTATTGAAACAGGCAGTAATAAAGGCTCTCTCATTAAACGACCGGCAAGCTGTCGAGCAGTTGCTCAGTGAAGTTCAAATCGGAGATAGAACGCCTTCGCAGTTAAAAACTCATATGAGCAACGTAATCGGAGACAGAAATGTTGATAAAAATATATTTTACCACTTATGGTTGCGACGACTCCCACCGAACGTACAGCAGATCCTCGCTGTTGGAGATAGCGATGTAGATAGGACGAAACGCGCGTCCTGGATTCCACTGCTAGCCATTATCCACCTTTGCTTATAATACATGTGAATTAAAGCTATATCGAGGCAACACGCACAGTATGCACATATGCCAATTAGGGACTGACCGGTTGCAGTCCTAAACATCAATGGGAGGATTCAAACAAACAATACTAAATGAGTATGAATGATGATATATTTATCACCTCAAAAATAGATTGATGCTTACAATCGTTGAAATATGTTCTTGTTGATTAGAATCTGTTGTGTTTTTCCCTGAAAAAAAATCATTGTATTCATCGTTTACTAGTTACCTGGACGACCATTATCATGATAGTTTCAAATAGTAAAGCATTTTATTTAAGTGAAAAGCAGTAGTCTGAATAATTTGTTACAGACAAACAACTCAAACGATGTGGCTTGTAAGCAAACAATTAGAAGTTAGAAGCTGTAGAATGTTGTAATAAAAATGCAGATAGTATCAATCTGTAACTGTAGCTTGTCTTCTGTCATAAAAGCTTTACATCAACATCGTACACCTTGATTTCAAGTAGAAATAAGATAATAAAATTTACCTTAAAGCACTTTAGTTACATTGAAATGGTGGAGTAAAAAATGTTTTCTAGCATAATGTTCGTAAATATTACATAAATAAAAGAAAACTACGACTACTGTTACTTATGATCGTTTTGCATCATCTTGTTTATTATGATCAGGCATAACTAAACAAAGCTGTCAAATATTATCACGAACCAGACGATTCATGAATACGTTGTAACTATTATTCAGGATATTTGTCGTCACGTTTTAAATGATTTATATTTGTTCTTTGTATCAAGTGAATTCCCATTATCGCAAATCTATACCACATGTCAATCATCTATTTCATTTTTCACAATGAAATCAAAATTTTCGTCAAAATCTTCATATATGACAAAGTTTAGACAATGATAGGCATCACTTCGATATATTTTAGGCGGACCATAAAACTGGTACTGTGATTTAATCAATGGATTTCTATTTGTTATTACACTATATATCTATCAAGACGTTTTGCATCGTGGTTGACAGACTGAAACAGAACTTAAAGGTGAACTATATTTCTCGCAATTAAATTCTAATAAAACTTCAGTATAATGTTAAGTTGTATATATTTGAATAATTGTAGTACTTTTGTGCTTAACATATAGTCACATTGATCATGTGACATGTGATCATGATGTGCCTGTTTCCTTCAAAAAATTTTGTCGAGATTTATGCACACTAAAATAGACACTACTCTTTTCCTCAACAGTAGTTAAACTGATGTTTTCGCACCACTTATCTGCCGAATACTTTACTGCTGGTATCTAACACACATATTCGGTCCTATTTAGGACTTTTAGTCAGATGTCACTGTACTCGAGTTGATGTTCACTCCATTATTCAAGACCACTACATGTCTCTTGAAACTCAAAATGCGTTCTCTACTTAACTGTCGAGTTCAGATAGCCACTTACTTTTGTAAAACAGTGAATTTTGATTCATTCATAAGGATTGTTTGAATCGTCCTTTAGATATATTGTGAATTGAAACTGATCAGCCATTTTTTGGATTATGCGGTTCCTGCACATTGCTAGCAATCATCCAGCTCTGTTTAAAATGCTTATGGCTTAATGACTTCATCGAGGCAGTCCTCACAAGGTGCACATATACTTAAAGAGATGGGTCATTTGCAGTTCATAACAATAATAGAAATATTCAATCAACCAATACGAAGGTAATAATATGTTACTGTTTCAGTTATTCTATCATTTCTCACTATTTTCGCAAGAAGCATTTTAGGTGAACATTAAAGTTTGGATAAATTTACCGGAACATTTTAAAAATCCAAATTTTAATCAATCATTATAGGTTGACATTAAGAATCAGTGCGACTCACTTGATTAAATTATATTATCATAACTCAGAAGCATATGCATATAATTCTCGAATCGAACTTATTGACTTACTGTTCTGTTGAATATGATTTATAGTATGAATGAGATTTATCAAAGACTTTATGTTGTTTAAAACTATATTTAATTCCAATGTATCGGTTCAAAATATCTTGAACAAATGAAATACTTTAGTCTATTCGATATAGTATAAGTAAACTGTGAATATACCAGATTAATCAAGAAAGTAGGTTCGAATACTCGGATTATTTTATTAAATTGTTTCTTAGAAATATTGTAGTGAACAAGAACACGAGTGGGGACAACCAAATGTACTTTGGCACAACATCACAGAAAATCTCATTAAAATATGATAACCATATAGCGAACAGTTGATTTGCAAAATAGCAATCACTTGTCTTAATTTGACTGTTTCTTCTACAAATATCCGTCCATAGTCTCCGATTATAATTGTTCATACACTTTCGTAACGAATGCGTGTCGTTCCCGTTCTCTCCTTATCGATCTTCTACTGAAATATATTCAATGCCCGACCATCATCATATACTACTTATTTGGATATCAGTAACCCACACCACAATATCAGGATTTTCATAAATATGAATTTTGACTAAATTTGAATTTAGCTTAATAAAACGTAATTCATTGTTTTATTTGTTTTCCTGTTTTCTCATCAACAGATCATATGGTGATTTGTTAAACATGAAATATAGTTATTAGTAAAATTAATTAGTGTAACTATGAGATTGTTATATTCCAACAAGAATTATGAATAGTAACTTTTGAGAACTATTTATGAACCAATACGCTATATTTATTTTTTATTGTATAATTAAGTAGCTTGACTATGCATATTCATTTTTCTCTTATTTTAAGCTTTATTTTTACTTATAGATAATTATTATACGATTTACCGCTCATGAGTTATGCTCAGTCTATTAATTACTGTTCCCCTTATTCACAGACACATTTGGTTAGATATTGTACCAATGTTGTTTTCTAATTTGTGGTACGATGTGGTCTGTTTGGTTGGTATATAAATCCAATATGTTTGAAATACATGATTCATATCGCAGAGTCTGAGATTGGTGTTCTGGACTCAAAGGGCAAGGCCATGCATGGAGAAGGGCTGATAAGGACTCTAGACTGCTTGTTTTATGCGTCATTGGTCCGGTCGATAAATTATTATTGTCTAAATGACGGTATCATTCTGTTATAAATTAATAGGGCACAAGGCCACAAGTTGTAACAGAGATGAAATTGTGAATGAGGAAATGCTCAATAAATAAAACAGAACAAAGTACTTTATGAAATATGTGGAGAATTTGATTAAGTTTTTATAAATTTAAAGGGAAAAAAGGTTTTTCGAATTACAAATTTCTAGTTTTATTCAGTTATCTTCCCCCTTTCTGTAAAGATCTCAATACTGATCGGAATGCTCATGAGTTATAGCTTATTCAAATAAATAGATTACTATTGTGGTGCGTGCTACTGATGTCGACAGATATAAGTAGTATGTATCATCAATCTAAAGTGAAATGCCTGAGAGCAGAAGGTTAAGAAGGTCAAAGAAAAGAGAACGTAGATAAAGAATGATGAACAATGAAGTCTGAGACGATCGATTGACATTTTGCAGGAGGAACAGTCAAATTTGAGACAACTGACTGATAATTCGCAAATGAATTTACTGCATGGTTCTTAGATTTTAGTAAGATGCTCCGTATTTCGTATTCATCTACATTCGATTGTCCCCACTTGTGTTCTCATTCACTACACTTTCATGTAAGTAAAATGTTTGCAGTGTGTTTGTGGAGGTTAAAATTATACATCGATCTAAATTAGAATGCATTTGCAACCTGGAAGTTTTAATATTATGTCTAATTGACAAATAAACTTACACAGAAATCTGTAAGCAAAGAATTATAGGGCAATGCTTCGCTAATCTTTCACCTCGATAACCGTTATAATACAAATTTCAATGGTGCATAAAATCACAAGGCAAAGAGAAATTGCAACCACAGTTTATTATCAAATGACGCAGGCCAGAAAGCTACAAGCATATGAGTATGTATTAACGACCAAGCGCGAGCAATTACATAGGCAAATTTATAGTCAAATAGTATAAGGGCGCAGCAAGACAAAGCAAAAGCTAATAATAAGATTTGAGTGCATACAATAGTTCGACATAGAAACAAAGTCAAACTTAGATAAATAGAGCTTAGGATGATAGTCGCAAAACATGATGAGAAGTGTGTAAATAGTTAGATATTGAGAAATGACAAACAAACACGGAGTGTGATAAAACTAATTAAGTCGTTTATTGACTCAAATCCGCTTGCACTGCTGAGAGCTCTAATGCCAAGAAAAAGATCTTCCAGTGCTTCTAGGTTTTCAATAATGGTTAAACTTAGATAGGTTCATGATTTCAACGAAATTCAACAATCTTCACAACTCCATACTGAGATTGAATTTTGTTTAGATCGCGTTAAACGTTTCCATTTTTTTCAAATTTTTGTTATGACTACTTTTAAGTAATATGACCAATTTTAAATCTTTGATTGTATATGGTTCATAAACTCGTGGGTATCAAGAGAGAACATGCAATTGAATGCTGTGATTTTACAAATCTTTCATTCACCTTTAAGATTCTGTTATTCAGAAATAATATCGTATCTAATAGCACTACAAACAGTTTTTGATATTTATATGATAAATATAATTACGTTGTTGCTTGAAAAGGATTTGTTTAAAATCAAACAAAACTGAGAAAAGTAGAATGAGCATTTAAAATAACTATACTTGGTTTACAGGAACCAAATTTACCGTACAAAGTTTGTCATTTGATAAACAGAAGGTTGAGATTAATGATTTAGGTACTTTGGGGATTTGAAATAAAATGCTATTGAAAGTATCACAAAATAAAAGTATACTGATTTTTACATGATAAGCAAGTCTATTGTTAAAATATAACTGTAACATAACCGGAATGTTTAACAGTCCAATTTAGCTCAACCAATTATTCAATACTGTTTATGGACTGTCTGAGTCATCAAGTTTTATAATGACACTTGATGAACAAAAATAGATATTGATGCAAAATATTTGCATTTTGGATGCGTCGGTATTTTCTTGCTAGGTCGCTGGAAGAGATTAACAAGAAACAATAGACCTAAGTCGCGTGTTGGTTGGTGTTTACCAGAAAGATATAATGTAAGTTTACCCAAGTACTTCGTAAACGTTATAATTTAATTTTGGTTATATAAATAAAGTTTTCTGATTTTTTGACTCAAACTTCATTCCCAATTTGATTTGGTTATTTTGTGTAAAATAATAAGCGAAATATTTATAGTCATCTACCATTAACCAATTATGACTTAAATACATATATTTACAATTATACTTCATCATTGAATTGAATTTCTGCTGTGTTTACTTCGTGATAGTAAACACAGTAGATGAAGAACACGGTGGATCTGATGCAGATGTGAGGGCAGGGATCGGCAAAGCGAGAGCAGCATATTTACAACTGAAGAACATCTGGGACTCAAAACAACTGTCTGTCAATCAACATCAAAGTCAGAATTTTCAATAAAAACGTCAAGACAGTTCTACTGTATGGGCGGAAACTTGGAGAACTACGAAAGCTATCATCCAGAAGATACAGGTGTTTATTAACAGTTGTCTACGCAAGATACTTCGGATCCGTTGACCAGACACCATCACCAACATTCTACTGTGGGAGAGAACAAACCAGAATCCGTCCGGTGTAGGAAGAAATCAAGAAGAAGCGCTGGAGTGGATAGGACACACTTTGAAGAAATCACCCAATTGCCTCACAAGACAAGCCCTCACGAGGAGTCTTGAAAGACAAAGGAGAAGAGGGAGACCAAAGAACACATTACGCCGAGAAACGAAGACAGACATGAGAAGAATGAACAAAAACAGGATAGAACTAGAAAGGATGGCCCAGGATAGAGTGTGTTGGAGAATGCTTATCGGTGGCCTATGCTCCATTGGTAGTAGCAGGTGTAAGTAAGTAAGTAAGTTACTATTATGAATGTCTATATAGTTGTAATTATGTAATAACTATCATCGTAGAATAGGAAATTTTCATAAATCATAATTTAAGCAGACTGGAGATCTTAATAATCAAAATTTATTCTTTTCACAACTCATCGGTGGTAATCATAAAATAACTGTTATAATTTTATTAAAACAAGCGAACACCTTATGACACTCATCAGACAGATTCACATCGTCTATGATTGTACAAACATCAATATACATATATACAATTCCTATACAAAGAAGCTTATATCTAGTTAAGGAAATATAAGTTTCATTACAACAAACATGCCAGTTCTTAAAGTAAGAAAATTTCTTTAAGTGACTTTATACAGTTAAGTTAATATGTGATTAGGATTTTACAAAATTTATCTAGACAAATTCAAAAGAAAAATGTAGTAAAAACAAAAAAAACGTTTATCATGTTTAAAAGTTTTTGCAGCTTTTAGTCTGAAGTAGAAAAATATCTTTGAAGTTCGTTATCGATCAAAACTTTCAATAATTCCGATCAATACACGAATCTTCAAAGTAATAAATGTTTCTTAATGATTAAAGGAGATACCGATTTGTAAAAATTTTGAATTACTCCACACAACATATTTACAGTTTTGATACTTTATTTATTTAAACACATAAATATTGGTACAAAGGGGAACCAGATATATGTGCGCCGCACAAATTTCATTTGATTTGTGTGAGGGCTGTGATACTGTCCAGGTGCCCAAACTGAAGCAGGTAGTTTTCATACGGGGCCACACCTCGAGCCTTCGACCTAAAGGTCTGATCCACAAGGCAATGGAGCATCGTAAGGAGATGCATTCCCATGGTAGCCGGTGACCAACACCTGGTTCATACGCCATTAATTTCTTCAGGATAGTGGAGCCCATGTGCACCGTTGATATGGAATCAGGGTTTTCCAACTCCCCTTGGTGAATCCTCCATATCCACAAACCCAGTTAAAGCGCCGGACATTCGCTTTTCGTCCTCTCAATTTCGTAAACAACACCGCCTTCATGAGAAGGCAGTGAGTAAGACTTCTCTGACAGTGGCCATATGAAAGTATTTCGAGAGAGGGAGCTGGCTCTGCCCACCCTCGGCCGTGTCAGGGCATTTTGGGGCTGGAATAGAAAATAAATATGTACTATGTCGTTTCCATTAAGTCAATATTAAAACTCTTTTGAATATCATTAAATGCACGGCGACTTACGTATATTTTTCTGATTAATTTATCTTTATACCATGTTTAAAATTTTTTCATTTTGTTTCGTCCAATTGAATGACTAGTTTTAACTTGGTAATAATTGGTTAGTTATTTCTCAAAATTGATGTAAAATGTAAGTCCCTGTCAACAGAGCACCTTCTCTTCAAATTATGGATGTTAATAACGTACAAAATATAAGCTCTATCGTTTCTTACGTTGTCATGCACACTGATAGTGTGTTCTTGAGTACATGGTATCTACTAGCATTCCAATCACTTAAACAGTTAAGTGGAACCAACAGAACGTATGAAAGAGCGACTTACTGTTATTACTCAGTGCGCGATTCTCGTTTCCATAAGGATCAGAAGCCGTATATTAAATTTGTATGTTTGAAAAATGGCCGTAGAACACCTTGAGGATCCTCACAGCCGATTAGACAAAGAGGGCAATTTTAGTAGTGTTATTATATTGTTCATGAAGGGCTGCAATGAACACTCAATGTACGAGCTTCATCTTTTTTAAGTTTATTGAAAGTTAGTGAACTGTCGTTCGTGGGAATGTGCATCTCAATCATGAGTGCGATTCTCTCAGATACGACAACAATTCTTGGATGTGTAGGTTAACGGACGTGGAGTTTAAGACAACGAGACCTCATCTGATTTCGGAGTCAACAGTATTCAATGTTGTGCACTTTGTTTCGATAAACTCAAAAGAAGTTAGTGAACGAGACAACAACATTAACGAAGATACCAACGACAACAGATTGTGTGACATATGCAATCTTGCTAGGCCGCCAAGTGAAACTGCTGATGGAAGCACTTGGATTTTTTGTCGATGAAATGCAATGTTTCATTTGCTTTATGCCTGGGACCCACAACCACAATTCTATGGATTGAATATCCCATGTGTAGCGTGATAACGGAATAATAGTGACGTCATTGTTCAGGAAAATTTGAAATGTTAAGAGACCGAGTGAAGGCCACACACAATTTGAGTTGATTTCTACTTTTTCAATTAGTTACGAATTGCATCAAAAAATTTTGTTGATCGCATTCCATATACGTTTTCCTCATTTTTAAACGACCATTATTGTGTTTAATATGGATTCTCAGTGAAGTAGTTGAACAGTTTCGTCTGATGAGTTTTGTATTATTTCTGTCTCAAATTCATTAGTCAGTGTATTCTTCAATCATGAAAGCTTAGGAAAACTTTCAGCCTGAATCTTTATTATCTGTGCTAAGGCTAATTTGTATTATTCTTACATAGACAGTATCTATTATCTCAGCATATGACATTATGTTAACTGTGAAATAAATGATCTTGTCGAATAGATGCGCTGATTCAAAGCAGTCATATACACAGCATATATAGTTTAACTCAATTAGTTTACAGTGATTTTAATAGATCTGGATGAAAAACAATAGGTTTGTAAATTTTACAAACATTGAATAAATCAGTGTACTCAGACTTTCTTTACTCAAATTATATCAAGTTACGATGATCGAAAATTTGGTTTCGTATTTTCATTGTGTTGTCTTTATTGCAAAAAATATAATAACGAACAACGGTGAACTTTAAGGACATGACTATTTGTGGAAATGTTCTAATGATATTAAACAAAATTTGACTATAAAGTAAAAACGAAATAGATGATTGGTACCTGTTTCTTTTTTACAATGTGACAGTCAACATTATTTTCGTAAACCTCCATTCTAACAGCCTAGTTTCAATTCTATGTAATTCCACTAGTCGTATTCAGAGATTCATACACTGAAGTATATACAACAGGTGGCATCTAAGTATGACTCTCATCGCAACCATTTGTGTTAACTGTGTTTACACATGAATTGAGGGTGATTTTCACCTTTATCTTATTTTTATTGATGATCACGTTTGATATTGATATGTGAGGGCTCGTTGTTAAATTAATGAACAATGCACACAAGTTTATCGAAGAAGAATAGATACTATGAAGACGGAATCATTTAATAAAACATCTCTTGGATTTTGGGATATTTAAAGTATTATTATATTCCAGTAAAAAGCTTGACTGTAACCGACAGTTTGATGTGCACACAGGAGATTCGTTCAATTTGTTAAATATTTTATCAAAGATATTTACTGATAATTTTGAGGCATTAATATCAGAATCTCTATTTTGAACACCACATACAACTAAGCAGTCTTACTTGATGTATTGTCATGTGAGAATATGCTTGGATAACGTACACTGCTCACACGTAACGAATGCTCAGGGAGACAACATAGGCTAAAATATTTGCAATACATTTTGAATTCAACAGTTAGTATTCCGATTAAGTGACTGTTACTAAAAATGTGAATTTTGCTATTAGAAAAACAAAACTACTGAACATATTATTCAGTAGTAAACCAGTTATTGTTAAATTTAGTTCTGACAAGTAGTGTAAACCAGAACATACTATACAATCAACTGCATCAGTCCTAGTGCGAAGCATCGAAGAGTGGAGATCAACTATGTCAAGTGTGGTTCAGTTACACTTCAAACGCAATAGAATGTTATTTTTCATTATTGCAAAGTGATTGAAGATAAACATGGAAGTTTAAGCCATCAATGGAAGATTTGAATATTCTGGGTTAGATCCAGGATAACGAGTTGGTTCATGTGCACTACTAAAGAGCTCTACACTGAGATGAAACAGCTGTCCAGCGCATCCTGGTCTTCAATGGTTTCCCAATGTAGTTCAATTATGGATGTATATTGTGAAAAATATAATCTTTCAACTTTTATATTTATCATTTTGCTTAAATTTAATTGACAGCGAAATTTGACACAACCAGTTCAAACAAGACATCTGTAAAAAGTATAAAAAATTATAAGTGAACACGAACGCCTATTAGGAAATTGTTTAGAAATTTTTACGAGAAATCATTTGATATTTTATGATATAGATGTGAACAATATTCGGAATATGATCGTATTACAAATTTAAGTATAATAAACAGATTACTAGGATTACTGAAAATAAGTAGTATGTTTGTTTTAACTAAGTATACCTAAATTCATTTTAGTTAACCATAGAATTTGCCTAATTTTGTATATTATGAAGAACTTCATGAATAAGAGATACAACTTTAAGAATTTGATAATACCAGATATCAGATATTACTAAATAAAACCAACAGATCATTATCCATGAATTATAGTTTTGGTTTGCCTATTTAGTTTATGGGTGAAATGTGAATTTAAGCATAGTTAGTACTCAAGATAGATAAAGAAAAAGGAAGCATCCTAGCAAGGAACGATATCAACGCTTTATACAATAACGAACAATCACAGAAGTCACTTTAATTTATCAAGGCAAGCGATATATAATGTGAAATGTTACTGAATTACGTTAAATCATCAAAAAGACGGCTATTAAAGAAGATTGAACTACTTTAGTTCTAATAACATACTGATGATGCTACTTTTAATTTAAGAGGAAGTTGGTTTAATTTTTTAAAAATCTCAGATATAACTTAATATATATGCGTTCAAATAATATTACAGTTATGGTAAGCAGAGATGGATATTGGCTAGCAGTGGAATCCACGACGCACGTTTCGTCTTATTTGGGACTCGTCAGCTGGATGTACCTGCATCTCAGAGTTGATGTTCACTCTGGGACTCAAACCCAATACCCTCGCTTCAAACGCCATCGCTTTATCCACTCGGCCACTGAGTCCTGATAGCCACTTGCTTGTGCGATGGGGTGAATTTTAAATTCATTCAGTATTGTTTGTTTGAATCTTCCCATCGATGTGTTAGGACTGCAACTGGTCAGTCTGTAATTGGCATATGTGCATATTTGCATCAGTTTATTAACTTGATTATTCAATGCAGATCCAATCATATTTTGATCTGATAATTTTCTGATTAGAAGATTACGATTTCAGATATTTTTAGCTATTCAACTAATTTTTGTTGTTGTTGTAATTATCATATAAAATTGACGTCTAATAACAGTCGATTTGGAAGATAAAAATATATCACTTAAATGAATTCAATGGAATAAAGGCTTCTTTGTACTTTGGATTATGTAATTATACCACTAATGAAAGTCATTGGTTAGCTACTTACTTCTTTTTTAAAGTTAAAATTTATAAACATTTTTTAAAGTTTATCGATTTATTATAGAAAAATTCAATGAAAAGACGATTATTAACCTAATAAAACTAATTATAAAATAAACAGAAAATTCTGTCTAATTAGAGATACAACAAAAATAAGCAAAATTTTTGTAAAGAACAATTAAATAATGATTGAAATCATGAGTTCATTAAAGCTAGATCAACATGGAAAACCTAGAAGCACAGGACGGCTGTTTCGTCCCAGTATAGAACTCTTCAGAAATGAGCATCAAAAGATATTTCCTGAAGTTCTATTGAGAAGCAGTGATCAGTGGGGTTCAACCGGGTCTGTTGTGAGATAGTAACTCATTGAAGATAATGGTGGATATATCACTCAATTTCGTGGATTGGTTGAAATTAGACATTAACACCGTTGGATGCCGGCTCAGTTGTCTAGATCTTAAACATTCGCGCGCGAGACCAATATATCCTGGTTTCGAATCTCGCGAGGCGGGATCGTGGATACGTACTGCTGAGAAGTCCCATACTAGTACGAAACGGCCATCCAATATTTTCAAGTTTTCCATGGTGGTCTGGTTTTAATTGACTTTTGAATTAAACAAATAAATCATTATAATATCCACAAAACCAATTTTCTGATAATTAAATAATGAATACTTTGTTTTACCTAAAGCCTAGACATGAACCCATCGATATATTCATACTGTATCATTACAAACAATATTGTTTATATATATGCAAGGTCTAATTTAATCAAACTACAATTTGTAGTACTCAATTTAGATGAATAAAATAGTTTTGTATGTTAATTTATTTCCAAAATCTTCATTTAGAATATAGTAATAATATAATAGAAATAAGATGGATTTAAATTTATGTAGAATACGTCGATGGTATGCATTTTAACTCTCTTATCAACCATATTACATCTATTTCATTATCTTAGTTACTACATAACGGAATATAATTTAAAAAAAGAAAAAAACAAAAAACCTAAAAAATATTTTTTTTATATAATAATGAAGTATTAGTAATATGGATTAAAGAAAGAAAAAAAATTCCTCACATTATAAACAAATTTTTTTCAATATTCAAAGTAGGTCAAAATATTGTAAAAAATAAAGATAATCATTAAAGTTTTTCTGGAATCTAATGAAAATAATAGATGTGTTATGTCCTGATAAGAATTATGAATGATAAGTTTTGAGAATTATTTATGGGCCAATATGATGGGTATATTTCTTAATGTATAATTGTTAACTAACTAAACTATTCATATTCATGTCCATCTTATTATGAGCTTTATTTTGGTCTATGAACTATGATAATATGATTTACCATTCTTGAGTTATACACAGTCTATTAATTAATGTTCCCCTTATTCATAGCCACATTTGGCTAAATCATATACAAATGTTGTTTCCTATTTTATGATATGATGTGGTCTGTATGTTTGGTATATAAACCCAGTATGCTTGAAATAAATGTTTCATACCGTAGACGTTGAGATTGATGTTCTGGACGTAACTGGCTGGGCTAGGAAGAAAGCAGGACTAACAAGTACTCTAGACTGTTTGTACGGGTTTCATATGCCGTTGGTCCGATCAATAATTTGCTGCTCTCTAATTGGCGGTATCATCCAGGCGGTGGCATCCAGGCCACAAATTATAACAAGATGAACGATTGATTATAAAATGTAGGAAATTAATAAAAACTATTAAATAAAACAATTACAATCTTAAATAAAGATACAAACTACAAAACATGTACATTATCATTCTAAATGTTTGAACTTAAGTTAAATTTATTGTAGTTTTATTTATTTATTTAAACATATGAATATTGGTACAAAGGGGCACCAGATACATATGCGCCACACAAGTCACTTCATTTGTGTGTGAGCTGTGATACTGCCCGAGTGTCCGAACCGAACCAGGTGGTTTTCTTAGGGGGACACACCCGGAACCTTCGACCTAAAGAACTGATCCACAAGGCAGTAGAGCATCGTAAGGAGATGCAGTCCCATGGTAGTCAGTGACCAGCGATTGATTCATACGCCATTTGTTCTCTCAGGATACTGGAGCCCATGTGCACCATTGGCTTGAAATCAGGGTTTCCCAACTCCCCTAGGTGGACTCTCCGTGTCCATCGATCCGGTTAAAGCGCCGGACCTTCGCTGTTTGTCCTCTCACTTTCGTGAACAACACCCCCACCACGAGAAGGCAGTGGGTAGGTCTTCCCTGTCACAGGCTATATACGCCTGACCATGTGAGAGCATTTCGAGAAAGAGAGCGGACTCACCTCACTCCTCGACATCCCAGGGCATTTGGGTGCAAAAAATTTATTATAGAGTTAACAAGGTCCAGTTATACTGTATCATATTTTTCTGGAAAAATGCTCGGATGACCAATAATGAATATAGGCTATAGATAAAACAACTGGAAGTATCACACATGTTTTTTCTTTCAAAAAGAAAAAAAGGAACAAAAACTCTGTCGATGCTACTTTTTAAGATCATCTTGAAATGAGATATTATTAGGAGATCTGCATTTAGAAAGCAAAATAACTAAAAAAAATCTTAAGTTATTAGTAGCCATTGTCAAAAAAATGCTGAAATAAATTTGATTTTTCTTCTGAATAGACTAACCAGAAAATTGCATAAGATCTGTGTATTAATAAAAGGTATATTAAGATACAGTAAACTCTAAAGGTGATCTTATAGCAACTCTCGTACAACCTATTTCGATTATAATTGATTTTTGTCAAGCCATTTCATTAAACTTACTTAACAGACATAGTCATTCAAGCAGTAACGACTCATCTATTTCTTTTCAGTATTATGATCACTTTCTTTTCTGTATAAACGTGTACTCTTGATTACATGACAACCTACGCAAATATCTCTCTCTAGCTTAAATGTTGATAGCTTAAATATCGCTCGATGATTCATTCTATTCCCTATGTATATATGTACCCGAATCCTATTATTAGACTTTGTTTACCTTGCTGTGCCTGTATTCAGGTTGACTATAAATTAGCCTCCATATTTGCTTGGACACACATATTCGACTTTCTGCTTCAAATTTCATCAATGCGCTTATATCCTTGTTATCCGTGATATCCGCTAGAAAACATTAGTCACCGTTTCTTATCGCCTTCTGATTTCAAACATCTTCGGGATTTATATAATAACGGTTATCAAGATGATTGATTAACGAAGCTAAGCCACTACAGTCTAAAATCTGTAATAATAATAACTGTATTTAGAATATATAAATCCAATGACTAACCAATATACTGGGTTTTTTTCAGATCTGAATAGTCATTTCAAATGTATTTGTGAATAATTCATAAGTGTGAAAAAAGCAAATGATTATTCCCAATTG
Source organism: Schistosoma mansoni (assembly GCF_000237925.1). Classification (NCBI taxonomy): domain Eukaryota; kingdom Metazoa; phylum Platyhelminthes; class Trematoda; order Strigeidida; family Schistosomatidae; genus Schistosoma; species Schistosoma mansoni. The sequence goes on from NW_017386022.1 coordinate 374,440, forward strand.
TTTATTATTTTTTTATCAATGTAATTGAATGCTATTAATGTTTATTATATAAATCACATTTACTATCAGCAACAGCGTTTTATGGGAGAGGACAAACCAGCTTCCAGCTGAAAAAGAAATTAGGAGAAGACGTTGGAAGTGGATAGGACATATATTGAGGAAAACAACAAACTGTATCACGAGGCAAGCCCTAACTTGGAATCCGGAAGGGAAGAGGAAAAAAAGGAAGATAAAAGAACACATTACGCCGGGAAACAGAAGCAGGTATGAAGATGATGAATGTTACCTGGAAAGAACTGGAAAGGATTGCCCAGAACAGGGTTTGATGGAGAATGCTGGTATGCGGCTTATGCTCCTCCACGAGGTGTAACAGTTTGTTTATTTTCAAAATTTCAACCTTATTTTTTTGTTTTAGATGACTTAAATGAAAGACGTATTCTCACTGATGTTTCAATAAATCAATCTTATCAATTTTCTTATATAAATGTCATATCGATTTCAAACAAATTTAGAAGTATAGTTGCTAAGATAAGCTTCGTTCCTCAAATTTAAAAAAAGATAACAATGCTGGAACAATAATACCAAGTAATAAATGAACTATTGCACTGTATGGTTGAGTTTGAAACTGAATGATAGTTGACAGTCCATCTGGAAAAATTTATCCAAAAAAGAAACTAGGGCTTCTACTCGAAATTGATGAAAAATGAATCTTTATTTTTAAATATCATGTAATGTATTTCAAAAGCTCAAGAGTCATATATATGATGATGTACTGAAACTATTTTTTTTTAGATAATCTCACTGTGTTGCAAATATCCTATCTAAATATCTTTAGTCTTGTTTTATAATCACTCGATGTTCACATCAATGCACTGTACCTGCTCTCTAACCTGCAAATATGATCTACATGTTTATTTACCGATTAGTTGTTTGTGACTCGTAATATATTATGTAGTTGAATTATTTATGTACTGCCATACTTGGTGGACATTTATGACTGTTAAAATAAATCAACCCGAATTATGTAAGATCGCAACTGTAATCAACTGATATTACAAAAGAAGGTTTTCATAAATTTATCCTTATTCATACGGTAAAAGAAAACCTATAAACATTTTAACGATCAAAACACAGAGGTTTTACCCACAGAATGAATTAGAAGTTCACTTACACGTTGATAATTTAGTCAACATACATATCCTAAGAAGAATAGATCAGTGCAAATCTTGAATTACTGTTTAGACATTTTAAAAGAACCTGTCCAATTCATAAACAATTTAAGGATTGCTATGGTTTTGTTTATGAATCTTGTAGCACCTCATCTATTATAACCGCCGCACGATTCAGTTTAACTGTGGAGCAGACTTCGTATGTGTGGATGATTAGCATGTTAAACTTGACCGGTTGTTCAAATAATTGTGGATATAAGCATATCTATCTTTGTCTATAATCTAATTAGTTTTCTATTTGCTTTCTGTATTTTATACACAATATATGTCTTTATTTACAAGCAGTTATCCTCAATTATAATAAGTTACCTGGCGTCTTAATTTCACGCTGTATCTAATTTTCTTTCGCTTTATTGATTGTCTACTGGTAATCAAATGCATGAAACCAACGTATTCTGATCATATTTCGTAATTTGGATTCTTAATTCAACGTTTTATCAATATAATGCGGCAATAGTTGATTACGAAATCAAATATGAGACACATGAATATTAAACTGGAGTAAGACTTACTAACTTACTTACGCCTGTTACCCCTCGTCGAGGAGCATAGGCCGCTCACCAGCATTCTCCACCCAACTCTGTCCTGATCCTTCCTTTCCAGTTCTTTCCAGTTGTTATTCATCCTTTTCATATCGGCTTCTATTTCCCGGCGTAGTGTGTTCTTTGGCCTTCCTCTTTTCCGCTTTCCTCCCGGATTCCAAGTTAGGGATTGCCTTGTGATGCAGTTTGGTGATTTTCTTAATGTATGTCCTATCCACTTCCAACGTCTTTTCCTAATTTCCTCTTCAGCTGGAAGCTGGTTTGTCTTCTCCCATAAAACGCTGTTGTTGATAGTATCTGGCCAATGGATGTTGAGTATTTTGCGTAGACAACTATTTATAAATACTTGTACCTTCCTGATGATGGTCGTAGTAGTTCTCCACGTTTCAGCTCCATACAGTAGGACTGTCTTGACGTTCGTATTGAAGATTCTGACCTTGAAATTGGTTGAGAGTTGTTTTGAGTTCCATATGTTCTTCAATTGTAAAAATGCTGCCCTTACTTTGCCAATCCTCGCCTTTACATCTGCATCCAATCCTCCTTGTTTATCAACGATGCTCTCCAGGTACTTGAATGTTTCCACCTCTTCCAGAGTTTCACCATCAAGTGTGATTGGGTTGGTGTTCTCTGTGTTGCATTTGAGAATCTTGCTTTTTCCTTTGTGAATGTGGAGGCCTATCGATGCGGAGGCTGCTGCTACATTTGCTGTCTTCATCTGCATTTGTTCGTGTGTATGAGAGAGGAGGGCTAGGTCATCTGCGAAGTCCAAATCGTCTAATTGATTCTGAGCTGTCCATTGTATTCCGTATTTCCCTTCAGATGTCGAATTCTTCATAATCCAGTCAATCACTAGAAGGAAGAGGAATGGGGAGAGTAGACAACCTTGTCTGACTCCGGTCCTTACTGGAAATGCATCTGTCAGCTGTCCTCCATGCATGACTTTGCACTGTAGTCCATCGTTTGAGTTTCGGATAATGTTGACAATCTTTTCAGGAACTCCATAGTGTCGAAGAAGTTTCCATAATGTTCTCCTGTTCACGCTGTCAAACTCCTTCTCATAGTCAATGAAGTTGACGTATAGTGATGAGTTCCACTCAACTGATTGTTCAACGATGATCCGTAGTGTCGCAATCTGATCTGTGCACGACCTATCCTTACGGAATCCAGCCTGTTGATCCCTAAGTTCGGCGTCTACTGAGTCTTTCATTCGATTCAGCAACGCTCTGTTGAAAACTTTTCCTGGTACTGATAACAAACTGATGCCTCTGTAGTTCTCACATTGGCTCAGATCTCCTTTCTTTGGTATCTTGATGAGATATCCTTCTTTCCAGTCCATTGGCACTTGTTCCTCTCCCCAAATCTTCTTGAATAGAAGGTGAAGCGTGTTTGCAGTTATTTCAATGTCTGACTTCAGTGCTTCTGCTGGTATATTGTCAGGTCCTGCCGCCTTCCCACTTTTGATTTGTCTGATGACCATCTTGACTTCTTCGATCGTTGGTGGAGTGACATCTATTGGAAGGTCAGTGTGGGCTGCTTCGATGTTTGGTGGATTCAATGGGGCTGGTCTAATCAGCAGTTCCTCGAAGTATTCTGCCCATCTTTCTCTCTGTCCTTGAATCTCAGTGATTGTCTTTCCTTCTTTGTCCTTGACTGGTCTCTCTGGTTTGCTATATCTCCCTGCCAATTTCTTCGTTGTATCATATAGTTGTTTCATATTCCCTTCTCTTGCAGCTTTTTCTGCCGTCGTTGCTAGTTCTCCCATGTATTTCTGCTTGTCGGCTTTAATGCTTTTCTTCACTTCCTTGTTTGCTTCTGCGTAGTCTGCTTGTGCTTTGACTTTCTCTGCTCGTGTTCGGCTGTTGTTAATTGCTAGTTTCTTGTTCTTCCTTTCTTGAATTTTGTCCAGGGTTCCCATAGAGATCCATTCCTTGTGATGATGCTTCTTAGGACCAAGAACCTCCTGGCACGTTGAAGTTAGTGCTTCTTTTATCCCTTTCCAGTTGTCCTCCAAAGTAGTTTCTTGTTCTTTCAGTAGATCCTGTAGAGCTTGGAACCTGTTGTTGAGAGTTATCTTGAATTCATGGAGCTTGTCAGTATCTCGAAGGAAGGCTGTATTGAACCTTTGTAGCGCCGTTTGTCCAGTTTTCCAGTGTTTCTTTAGCTTCAGTCTCATCTTGGCCACAACCAGGTGGTGATCTGAAGCTATGTCAGCTCCTCTCCGGGTTCTCACATCTTCCATTGATCTTCGGAATTTTTGGTTGATACAGATGTGATCTATCTGGTTCTCTGTGGTGTGGTCCGGTGAGATCCATGTAGCTTTGTGTATGCGCTTGTGTGGGAATATTGTGCCGTCTATAACCAATTTGTTGAATGAACATAGGTTTGCAAGTCTCTCCCCATTTTCATTTCTCTCTCCTAATCCATGTCGTCCAATTACATCTTCATATCCTGTGTTGTCCACTCCAACTTTAGCATTTAGATCTCCCATCAGGATGGTGAGGTCCTTTCGTGAGCACTTCTCTATAATTGATTGCAGCCTCGAGTAGAACCGATCTTTATCATCGTCGTTGCTATCATTGGTGGGTGCATAACATTGGATAACGTTCATTGTGATCCCTTGCTTCTTTGTTCTGAATGATGCTTTGATTATCCTGGGTCCATGAGATTCCCATCCCACAAGTGCATTTCGTGCTTCTTTGGACAGAATTAGAGCAACTCCCTGAGTGTGTGGAGCATTTTCCCCTTCGTGACCGGAGTACAGCAGCATCTCTCCTGTACCTAGCCTTTGTTGTCCAGTTTGTGTCCAATGGGTTTCGCTGATTCCGAGTACTGCCAAGTTGTATCTCCTCATTTCCATTGCTATTTGGCTGGTCTTTCCTGTCTCCCACATTGTCCGGACGTTCCATGTACCTATAAAAAGTGTTGCTCTGGTTGTTAGAAGGTGCATCGGTCTCGTGACTTCCGAAGAATTTCGGCTTTCATCATGAGACGTCATAATTATTCCTTCAACTCCCAGGGCAGAGTTTAAATGGTTTGAATTATTTTTTCTGGTTAGCGTTTTTTTAGCGAGTTAGCTTTTCTATGGGATCGGGTCGCTAACCCCATGCCCAACCCTCCTCCTTTACCCGGGCTTGGGACCGACAGTAACTCTAGAAGATCTACAGGCGGAGTTGGAGTAAGACACAAACACCAAAATCCGCTTACTTGATATAAGCAAAAAACGTTTTAGTACCTTAACAAATATCATTTGATCAGGAGTAACTAACCCTTTTTAAGTAGTAATCATTGCTATATTATTCATTCCTATAAGCCAATCAGAAGGTAGCAGATGGTTGAGAAGAGGTCTGAGGAGAATGAAGTTCAGTTCTCAATGAGAGATAACTTATATTTGATTAAATTTCATAAAATCGATTGGCACTACTGATGATTGTTAATATATTATGTTAGTATATGTTCTATTTGCAACTGAGTTAACATAATTTTTGTTCTTTTAGTAGTCATGTGCTCGGTCAAAACTATGTTAACTAAAAAGTGTCACATTAAGAAATCAAGTTACTAGATAATTGTGGTTGTTAGTTTAAAGATATGACATTACTTGTTTAATTTTTTTTTGGAATCCACATCATAAAATAAAAATGAAAAGATTTTTTTTATCTTTGGCACATAAATTCAACGAGGTTGGTGAGGTAAAAGCATCCTTAAACGAAACAATAAATAACCATTGTGATTAAACATATTAAGATGATTGAATTCGATAACTTCTTTTTCTTGGAAATCATTGTCTTTTTCGCTAAAACTTGTCACTGTCCAAAGGATGCAGCCTAAAATTGATGCTGGCTTTTTTCAAACTATTGAAATCAATGATCTTTCTGATAACTTTCTTTATATCTCAAAGTAATTCTTTTGCAGAATGTTTGTACCCACAATCTCAAATGTTGGTACTAAGACTAGATAAATTTTACCTATCGTAACTACTCTGAGTGTAAACGTTGACAATAATTACGACCTGGTACTGAAAGTTGAAAGTGTTATAAGGATTCGCTCTTCTCACTCATATAATGAGTTTACTGAGAGATAAGTTGATCTTCGAGACATGTTTAGTTTCACTGACGTTGTTTTGTGAAAATAAGAATACCATAGGGGACTTTCCTAGTGCTAATGTCAAACATGTGAGCTTAAATTTAATTGTTGTGACAGAAACATTTCCCTCAATTACTTCCAAAGTTTGTATTTAATGAAATGTTAATTTTCAGTTGCATTGATGCCTAAGTAACTAAGAGTAAAATGAATTGCGTTTCATAAAAAAACAAGACATATGGGGATAAGTAATTGTATCTTGATTTAAAAACATTAACTAACGCATTTTAGCTAACAACTTGTTCTCTGTTTATTTAACAGTCATATTGAAATACCAGAGACTAATCAAAAACATTTTCAAGCAGATGAAGGTAGGAATTTACAGATTAGACATTACGGTCTTTCTCTTTATCTCTCCTACGATTGATAGAGATATCTTAGATAAAAGAAGGAAACGTGAAATTTCACATCAAAAGAATTCACTCATGTCTGTCGTTGGAAATGGAACAAAAAGTAGTAACATTAAAATTTGTAAAATTATTTTCGTTCTTAATCATGAAACAAAATACTAGAAATGTTGAAAACACTGCTAACACTATCGATTACGATACTATGCTCCATCTATCTTCTTAAAAGGAACAAGATTTACGATATAGTAGATAGATTTATACAGATTAGTGGGCAAAGATTTTTAAGTTGAATAAACTAATACTGAAGTTCAAATACATGATGCTGTGTAGTATAAATCTGTCTAATCTAATCACAGCTAAGTAACAGTAAAATAAACAGTTAAATAAGATTCATATTTTACCCAGTAAATTGAATTTACCTACATCCAAATTTTTCATACAATCCAGTCTCTATATTGGATGCTTTTAGGTCAAATTTTATTATTACAAATTTCATCCCTATAGTTATTAATGCTCGTAAACAAAGTATCTTTATCCGTATTTGAACCCAAACACTAGTCTATAACTTCGATAGCTAAGTTGGATTCATGTGTTACGATCAAAGAGTTATCGACGAACAAAAATTCTCTGAAATTACTTACATATTCTCAAACAAATGAGTTTATTTCCTCTCGAGTAACGTAAAACCAAAGTGTTTACTCATAGTTTCAGTATTTTGTAGCATTTAAAAGAACAAATATGAATTGTGTAAAACAAAAGATAGATGATGCCATTCAATAGAATCCAGAACGCGCGTTTCGTTCTATTTTTGGACTCGGTGACTGGATGTACTTTCATCCATCGAACTCAGAACTGTTCCTTTTGTTACGCTATCGCGTATTCCAATTGATGTTTAGGGCTGCAGTTGTTCAGTTTTTTGGCTTATATCCATCTTGTGTAGATTGCAAAGATATTGCCTTAAGTTAAAAGCGTTGTAACTAGAGATGGATGGAGGCAAATCCAGTTGACGAGTACCAAATAAGACGAAACGCGCGTCCTGGACATCACTGCCAACCACCATCCATCTCTGTTTATAATTCTTCTGGATGAGTGGCAAGATCGAGCTAGACAACAGATCATTGTTAAAAACGATAGCAAAATAATAATCGAAACAGTTGCGTGATACTAAAATAACTAAACATTCGAGCAATTAGTTTGTACACAAGTATTAATATAGATAATATAGAGAGTGTGAAAAGTGAAATGAGCTAGGGGTGGGAAGAACAGTTAGTGTCGTCTATTTGGTCTTGGCCAAGAATGGGATAACTTTATTAACATAGTCTTCTAACATGAAGACCAGACTTCCTGATGTAGTTCACTTTATGAGTACGTTGGTGAGCATCTCCTTCATATTCTTAGAAAGGCTATACTCAGCTTAAATTTTTCACAGCAGGTTGTTAATAGTTGATTGGCACATAAATTTAAGGCATTCACAACATTTAAACCATCTTATTCCTCTCCATTATCTTATCGTTAGTTCGAATGAAGCATTTACATAAAGTTGAGGCTGATCAATGTCCCTAATCTTTGTATTCAAAAAAAGTTACAAAACCTCTACTCTTTCTTTGGACGGTGGAGACCTTATAGTAAAATGATATTTTGAAGTGAGCTAAGTGTTCAAGAATCCATTAATCGTTTAAGTGTTTGGTTTCTCAAGAGTTCTACAAACAGAATATCACCTTTGAATACACATTCCCATTGATAAGTAGTTTGTATATCAATTATGTAAGACCTTTTAATTTCACCTTGAGTTTCAGTTCATTATTCATTATAATGAGATCAATCTCATTTTAAAAAGAAAACAAATTCTGTTTATTTTAAAATGTACATTTTCTAAATGTGTTACATATCCAAAAAAAATGTTTATTCAAATTTGTGCATCACAACAATGAACAACCAGTCCAAGTAATTTATATTGTTATAGTTAAACGTTTGCTCAATTCAAACATACAGAAGATGAATTATTGATTACCCACATTGTCTATTACAGTGCAGCTCCTTATTTTGTGTTACCTATTGATTTGTGAACATTAAATATGTACAATGGTGAAATTATGGAACTATAATGTACTGAATAAATTAATCGATACAATCACAGGTCAAATCTGAACACAATGACCAAATTATGTAGTGCATATTAATTGGTCCAGAATTATTGAGATATGCAAACTTTTTTAGTTTCATTAAATTTACTATTTATATGAGTCACGTACTCTGGTGTATGTAATTAACGTTAAGTCTATTTATATATGCAATGATATACATCATTCCAAATATGTACATATATATGTGGAAATATGCATAGAAATGACTTTTGGATGAACTGACAGACGGTAAAGTTTATCAAAAATAAATTAGAAAAAAAAAGTGATAGAACTTATTTCAATGTCGGTAACTTTAACTTAAACACCTTTACTTTAATTTACTGAAAAGTGAAAGAATTTCTACCTAATTATAAACAATATACATATGAACTACAATCTTCTAATTGAATTACTACCTTTCTTGTTTTCATAAATTCTATGACATATATGTTATATATATCTATTCTATTGAAATTCTTGAAGTATAACCATTGGTTACGTTAGTGATATTTAGTCAAATAAACCCACTAATTACTTTGATTCTTTCTTGTATTAGCAACAATAATATACTCAGTCATTACATTGATATATAAATACTCACATTTGAAATATATATTCATCTTACTTACATTTCAGTCTGTACTTATCAGAGACAGTACAGTTATCATAGTAAACTTTAACCATTATTACATTATGTCACGTAAATCAATTAAAAAGACTACATTAAGTAGTTCTGTACCATCATTAATTGGAAAAGATTATGATTTACATGAACCAATTTATTTTAAATGTCGTGGAAAATTATTTTTACAACAAACATTAAAACGTAATGAAGAATTTGATACAGAAATGATGAAGAAATTAGTCAATATCAAGAAAACAGTACAACCACAAGAACGTATGATTTATCTTACAGAGAATGGATTAAGAATTAAAGCTTATAAAAATTCATCCAATATTTATACACGTATATTTTTACGATATGATCAAATTGAAACAATTTACATGTCAGAAGGAAAAAAATATATACTTGTCTTGGGTATTATTAGTAAAGATAAAAAAACCCGGGCTTATGAATGTACAAGATTTAAAGATAGAGATGAATTCAAGGAGCTATGTAATTTACTTGTTCAAGCATGTGAAAATAATGAACGAAAATTAATTCATCTTAATCGAATTGGTACATTATCAATGTCATCATTATATGAAAGTAAGAAATCTAATCGTGGATCACTTGGTTCAATTGTTTGGACATTATCAGGTGAAAGTGATAATGAATTTCAAAGTCAACTAGAAGATCATAGATATCAAAATGACTTAAAAGAAAATGAAAATGATGTTCGTAGAGTTATAACACACTATTCTCAACAAGGTTCAGTAACTAGCATTATTTCATCAAGTCTGAGAAATGAGAAGGGATCTGTTAACAGTATGAATCGTAAAATTGAGACAAGTGACTCAGAAGACAGTGATTCAGTGCACCATTACAATGGAGTAAACGGTGGTTTTAACGACGTAACCTATGAAGATGATGATGATGATTATTATGCTTCAGAGATTTACAAAGCGGACGATTTTGTAGAACCTATACTTACACCAATATTTCATGCAGATGATGAAACAGCAAAGCTATTTTACAGAACAGGTTATGATGGTGATTCGCTTGAGGAAAATTATGAAAAGACAGATTTGTATCCACCATCTGAGTGGCCAGCTGGGGTTACCTTTATTTGTCCAGATGCAAAATCTGGTGCAACTATCACACATCTTGGACCCGTTTATTTATACTCTGAAAGATTTGTTGATGTTAACAACGACTGTATTGAGAAACAGACAGCAACCTAACACTATAATTTGATGAAACATTAAACGATTCCTTAATTAATCGTGTTATGTTTTGAAATATAGCTTTTAAATTTGGACAGTATTTAGATTTTATCGCTAATTTATTTAGAAGTTTCAAGCTATACGTTCAAATCTTATGAAATATTATTGAGTGTTGTGAACTTAGTAAGTCATAATCTAACTTTCTGGGCCTACGTCAACTACATTACTTTTAAGTTTTTCGGCAGAGATTTTAGCTTTAAGCAACATTGTCCGATTAAAAATGGTGTTTTGAGGTGGGACATTGGATGCTAATTTTTCAGCTTTATAAATATGTCATATTTTGAAAAGAATAATTACAGAAACTGTATTCAGTTGATGATGAGTTAAGTCCCTATTCGGATATAAAACACTTCATAAAACATCGATGTGAACATTACCAACCGACGTCAGGGAAACAATCATTTTTAAAATTGGCCTGCTATTTTTTTAATGTTAAGTTAAATAACAAGAAACGTATTCGAAAAGCTCCACATTCAATTTTAAAGGGTAGTTACTTTGACAATCGATAGCATTGGGATTGAAATCGTTTTCTACGCGCGACAATGTAATAACTTTAGCAAGTTTAGTTTTTTCTAAGCTCTAAATACTATGCTAGACTTAATTTGAAAACCATAGATATGCAATGAATTATTTTCGGTTTATACTTCAACTTAAGCTCCCTATTTTTATTCAGGAATACATTTCGGTATGTAGTTTCATCCAGTATGATGATGCGATTCATAAGTCACTACTATAATCACTGATTGATTTATATAAACTTGAAACATATCAAACCTTTATATTCCATAAACTCTAGATGTAATTTTTCTTGCGTTCTGAAAGCGGTGGTCAGATTCGGTCAATGTTTTTGACAATGATGAGTAAATCAGAGTTTAAGTGATTCCATACTCCCCTATTATATTTTGATAGCTCAATCTGCACGTCAGAAATGTCGAAACACTAAATTTTATTTATTTTTACTTATGAGGGGTGTGAAACCGATTTTCGGTAGAAATATCCCGTAATAAAATAAGTGTGAAGAAGAAATCATTTAATGTAATTCATCACTGAAAATATATCGTTGTATGTAGTTTACTGCTTGTAAACTTTATAACTAAAACTTTCCAGGGGAAATAATGTTTAAACATTAGCTAATATGTCCTAATAACAGAGTAATTTTATTAATGTCCTGACCCACTTGTTGTCAAAAAGTTATGGTAGCTAATTCATATATAATCTCACAGTTCTAAATTCTACAATCAAAGGTAAATATGAGTTCCTGAATAAACTAGGTAAACAGTTTGGATTTTTACGTGACTTTATTAAATTACAAATCTATTATATCACAAATTAAGATACAAATAATAAATTAAAGATATTACGACTTATAAATAATATCAGGCAATAATCTTATCGTGAAAGATAATTCCTCAACATAAGCAATGTATGGTTATAATCAGCAAGCGGTTTTAAGGAGATTATAATAACTTAATGGTCGAATTCATGAGTCAATTAAAACCAGATCACTATGGAAAGCCTGGAAGCCCTAGACAGCCGTTTCGTACTAGCATGGGACTGATCAGCAGTGCGCATCCACTATCCCGCATGCGGGATTTTAATCAACAACTTATCGGTTACTTATTTGAATAACAATAGGTTTATAATGATTTAGTAATATTGATGAGAAAAAGTAATTTTTACTTAACGTCCTATAAAAATGTATGAATCTCTAGGTCTTATTACGTTGAATAGTAATGGATATCCAACGAGTTATATCACTGATATTAGATTGTATAGGTTGATTGATTCTTGTTCATACTATATACCCTTCTAGATTTTATCATTCTCCTATTTTGATAAAAAAAAACACAAAGTGAATAAAAATATTATCATAACATATAGTTGACCTAGTATTATCGACTTTGATTGTATCAGAATATGTTTCTGATGATTTCGTTACACTTTTTATATTTCGAAAGATTATTGTAAGAAAACTGAACTATGTATCCATAATGTTGTTTACATTAATGTAAAAATGTCATAATATGGATTGTTTCAAGATAACTTTTTGTCAATTATGTAATGAACAACATGGAATTACATTCTTATAGATTATTGTATTTTGTCCGACTTAGATCATGTGTTTTATAGTATACTGTAGTAACAAAAGCGAACTATAAGTATTAATGAACTATACAGATAATAAACATTACTTTCAGTATTGTACCAATAACATGGATTACATAGTTTGATCACAGTAAAATAATTTCAAACATATTGATATTCTATATTTTAAACGAGAGTCAACTTTTACCGCTGAGATAAATAAATATTTATTAATTCTTATTGTTTTATACATGGTTACTAGACTTTTTGAAAAAACAAATTCTATAAAATAACTCTGTTAACTAGTTACCGACCAATAGGAAAGTTTTTTTTGAATAAACATTGTTATCCAGTGGGCGAGCTATGCTCTTCCACGACGGGTAAAAAGTGTAAGTATAAAGTAAACAATTATTATCCAGTGTTAACAGGATTCTTCTTTGTGATTTGATTCTCTCAGTAATTTTCAAAATTTACGTTAATCTTGTTTAGAAATAGTTGACAAATATAGTTCATTGATAAGCAAAGATGGATAGTGACAAGCAGTGGAATCCAGGATGTTAAGTGAATTTTGATGTATTTTGAGGAAAATTTAACCACTTTAGATACAACTGTTAAGTTAGCTACTTGAATAAAGCAGAGTATAGTTCATGACTACAACACTCGAACGCTGATCCGTCACAAATCAGAAGGCAGAAGAAAAGCGGAAGAAGTGTTTATTTGGTAAGAATTGAAATGTACAAAAAATCATGGGTATTTATAGATATTAGAGTTTGTTAAATCAACATTATGATTCGCTAAGAGACATGTTATGCTACTGTCCAATAGTAGGATGCCACGTTGATATTCTAGAAAGCTCCATCATGTTCAGATCTAATGGAAACTCTTCGGCTTCTTTAGGGCCTCTGGAGGCTCCACAGTAGTTCTCGAAAGCCGACTCAACAACAACAATATATGGTGATGAATTTGATTTAATTAAATATTTTTAGTAGGCATATTCCAATTTATAAGTATATAGTCTTTTATAAACGGGTTGATATAAGGTTGATAATGCACAATATGTGTACGGTGAAAAGTTAAAAGATAGAAAAAAAGCATTACTTTCTTATAACAACTGTGCTACCGTTTGGAAGTAAATAAGAAGACTGAAAAATTCTCACATCATAAATTGTTCGAGGCAAACAACAATAGAATATGCTTGAAATAAAATAATGAACTTAATAAATGAAACCCATTCTAGTAATGTTTGATATAATTTACTGACCTTAATCCGACAGCGACCTGAGACCAAGAGGAATAAGACAGTTTGTTTTACTAGTATTGGACTCCTCAGCTAAGTGCATTCATAACTAAAGTGATGATCTAACAGAGAACAGTTAGGTCTCAGAGTATATACCTTCCTATCAGACCGTTGGAATAGCATGTAATATAAATTCAACAGATTAGTGATATTTGTGATCGTCAACGATATATGTGAGTGATAAGTCTCACTCACTCCATAGTCGAACTTCTCAACAGAACTCCGGGAATTACACTTTAAAGTTAGCCATTAGTAAGAATACAGTGTTTCTCATTATACAGAATTGTTGAAATCTCCAAAGAGGTCATGGATTGGCATTGTGAGACAGTAAATTATTAGGAAAAAATGGCTTTCCAATGCTTTCTGCTTTTCAGAGCTAATCTAACTAAGATAATCTCACCACGTAAGCTATAAAAACGAAGGCGACTGAATGAATAAAAATATTGTTTTCGAAGTTATCGTTTACTTGGGCTGTACGATCATAATTAAAAAAAGACTTTATACAAAGTGTTCTACAATAAAATAGAGAGTAATTCTCCTTCTTCCATTTGACAGAGTTGTGAAAAAACTATCAAGGAGGTCCTACTCACTACCTTCTCGTGGCGTGGGTGTTGTCTACGAACTAGAGAGGACAGAAATCAGATGTTGGGTGCTTTACCCGGGTCGGTAGAAACGGAGAGTCTACCCAGGGGAGTTGGAAAACCCTGATTCCAAACCAATGTTTCACACGGGCTCTAGTATCCTGAAGGCACTGATAGCGTTTGAACCAATTGTTGCTCTCTGGCTACTATGAGACTGCATCTCCTTATGTTGCTCCACTGCCTTGTGGATCAGACCTTTAGTTCAAAGGTTCCGGGTGTGGCTCTTTAAGATAACCACCTGTTTCAGTTCGGGCAACCGGACAGTATCAAAGTCCTCACACAAATGAAGTGACTTACGTGACGCATATGTATTCGGTGCCTCTTTGTACCAATATTTATGTGTTCAAAGAAAAAAATGAATAAATATCAAACGACTTCAACTATCAAATACAAGTTAAGTAATAGTGCTCAGAACGACGATGCATAAAAATTTATAAATGAAATGGGAAGTATATCTGTCTATTTAACGACTATATAAAAGATGAAGAATAGATGAACAAGTAATAATAACCTATAAAATTAGTCGAATAAGATAACGGACGCGTCTATTCTAAACACTGAAATCATGTATTAGTTGGTCAACTACCTTAGCCTTATCCATGGATAAATGATTTATTTGGACTCTTTTCGATTTCATGACCAGTCACGACTAACATCGCCCTTGTATTCAATGATTGAGTTGTTGTCTGACCTGTATCAACCCTTCATATACCTAAGTAAGGCAATTCCTCCATATATGTTCGGAAAGTTTACCTCAATATAAGCTGCCTCACCAGAACGTGGGATTTTCCCAAGAACAGTAGTTTATGTTTGATACTTTCCAGATTGATATGCGTATTTGGTGAAACAATCAGCAGCTCTATTGAATAAAGAATTCAACTTGAAGAATTTCATTATGCATATTTTTCCATAGATTCAAATGTCATGAGTCTTCAACTGACCTACCATTTTTTAAAACAACTTTAACCCACTGCTTTGTTACTACTTACCATGTACATTTAGTACTGCTCTGAAAAAATTTCATTTTAATTTCTATTCAAATCATTCAATCTATAAGAATAATAATTAATTATTCCGATAGTTTTGTATATTTTTTGCTAAAATCAGTATCCACAACAGTTTATCCGATGATGAATGAGTTATTTAAAATAAAATTTATCAGCTTAGAATTTGCAGAGTTTTAAAAATTCTTATATCTAATAAGAATTCACTTGGTATTGTTTGTTTGAAACTTCCCATTGATGTTTAGGACTGCAATTGATCAGTTTTGGCATATGTGCAGACTGCCTCGACATTACCTGAAGTCACAAGCATTGTAAGCAAAGATGGATAGTGATTAGCAGAGGAATCCAGGACGCGCGTTTCGTCGTATTTGGGACTCGTCAGCTGGATGTGCCTGCATCTCAGAGTTGATGTTCACTCTGGGACTCATTATATCATTATATCTAGTGTTTTTTTAAGACAAGTTCTAATAAACAACTTATTAAAATTTTTTATTTCTTCATTTTGTTAAAGTGAATTCACTCATTAAATTTATCACTTTTTTTCAGAACTATCAAAAGTAATTCGTTAAACCTAAGTTATAGTGATAAATTCTTACTTTGTATCGAAAAAATAGGTGATACCTCTGTTCTATCAGTTATAATATAATGTTTACACTGAAATAAAATCTTTAACTAACGTGCGATTGACATATATTGTGGTAAACAAGAACTTTCGTCTTAATTAGACCAAAGAGTTTCACAGTATTTGAGCGCCGAGTTTATGTAAGACATTAAATAGGAATAATATATTTGTAAAATCTCAGCAAATGAATTTGAAGTAAATCCAACTTTTCGCCTAGCAATCTGGTCCAAGCTTTTTCAAGAACCAGAATGCCTGGCGAAACTTCGGATTTACTTCAAATTCATTCGCTGAGATTCTACAAATATA
>NW_017386022.1:390862-500862 GCF_000237925.1 Schistosoma mansoni
GATTTAGTTTTTTTTTCATAGTTGAAAGCGTGAGTCAATTGAAGCTACACCACCATGGGAAACCTGGAAGCACTGGACGGCCACTTCATCCTATTATGAGACTCCTCAGCAGTGCGCATCCACGATCTCGCGCTCGCGAGATTCGAACGGAGACGAAACGACCGTCCAGTGCTTCCAGGTTTTCCATGGTGGTCTAGCTTCAATTGACTCACGCTTTCAACTAGGAAAAAAATTACTTCATTAGCAATGTAAATACATTATTTGTCAAGCAATTAAATGTAATGAAGATGTTTTCCGCTTCACTGACATAAGAAAACTCCCAAAACATTAAGATATGATGAGTTAAATGCATCATGATCAGTCGAATCTTCAGTATAAAATCACTATCTAATTATTAGACGCAAAATACTTTTATTCAGTATCATTCATATAAAAACATCGAAACATTGAATTATCAAGATTTAAATTATAATAATAAGTAGTAATAGCTGATAATATTGTAGTGAACAAAACATTACTTGGGACAATCGAATGTTTTTAAGCACAACATTGCAGACTATCTCACTAAATTCTGACAACCATACAAGAAACAATTAATTTGCAAAATAACAACCACTTGTCTCAATCTTTACTGTTCCTTCTGTAAATATCAATCCATCTTCTCTAATTTCATTGTTCGTGCATCTTCCTACCAATTTCTCTTCATTTCAGTTTTTTCCTTATCGGTCTTCTGCCAAAATACATTCTATGTCTGACCATCGCCATCTACTACTTATATGGATATAAGTAAACCATACTACAATATCAGTGTAACAAAATTACAGATATTCACTCAGATATTAACGGAATTACTTACTTGGATACATATACATATCATAATTGTTTACAGGTTCAGAGCACAACAAATTGTAAGTTTTTAGAAAACAAACAAATTTATTTATTTAAATATATAATACACATACATTTTTAGAAAACTGTTGTTATGTAAAACGTTTGAAAAAAAATACATTTTATACTCAAAAAAGTGTTACCATCCATTTCACAGAACAAAACTTCATCAAAAGTATCACTCCTTTTCTTTCAATATCAATTAGTATCTATTCATATATGTTTTAATAATTGTATCATTTAATTGATCTTCTTTGATTTCATCAACTTTTTCAACAGTTTCATGTATACTATTCAAACATATTCGTCCAAGTCGTTTATTACGTATAGATTCATTTTTAAAACTATTTATAATTAATTGACCAATTATAGGCATATTTGTTAAAATTTTTAATGAATTTTCAAATATTTGATTGAATATTATTTGTATTTTATAATGATCATCTTTATTTTTAATATAATAATATTGATAACTTTTTTGTTTATCATTTGGTGATATAATACCTAATATTAATAAATGTTTCATATATGGTGTAAAATAATAAATTTCAATTTGTTTATAATATAATGTATAACGTTTATAACGATTAGTATTTGTGAGATAACGTTTAATACGTATACAATCTTTACAAAATAATAAATGTAATCGAACAGAACAAATAGGTTTAATTTTATCGATTTCTTGTTCTGCTATATTTCTATCAAATAATTGTAATTGATTATTAGTTTTTTTAATTTTTAAATTATGTATTAAATAACCATAACATAAATGATAAATTGATTCAATATAATTTGTTGATTGATTAATTAATGATTGATTTATTGATGATTCATTTATAATTTCTTTTGTTATCATTATAGTAAATTGTTTTTTAATGGATAAATCAGTAGTATATATAGAGGGGAGATAAATATTTATTAAGTAATACAGTATCAATTTGAAGTGATTAAATAAATCATTTTATTTTTAAATATATATATATATATCTCACATTATTTTTGTTTCTTTATTCTTTTTTATTTCTTTTTAATTATCTGATTCGTTAATTAAATAAACATTTAAATATAAAAAAAATATTGATTTAATGTTTTTCAGTTTTGTCTTTTTTTTTTACAAAATTATTACATGACGAAGTTGTGTGCATGTGTGTACATATATAGAGATTTTATAGAAAATTCACATAAAACAAATTGTACTTTCCTTTTTTTTCATTTTGGTTGATTTCTTATAATCAATAATGAATTATGTGTATCTATCTGTAAGTATATGTGATGGCTATCAGAACTCTGGAGCTAAGTGGATAACGCAATAGCGTTTGAAGCGGACGGTATTGGATTCGAATCCTAGAGTGAATATTAATTTTGAAAGGTAATTACATTCAGCTGATGAGTCTCAAATAGAACGAAACGCGAGTCCTGGATTCCACTGCTAGCCACTATTCATCTTTGTTTATAAAGCTTGTGACTTCAGGTCATATCGAGGCAGTCTGCACAGGATGCACATATGCCACTGATTTTTTAAATGACAATTTATAAATAACTTTTTCTATTGCAATTATTCAAGAATGAACTGAAGGTAATTAAATAGAACTTCATTTTTTTTAGTATCATGCGAGTTTATCTTTCAATTTACCATTGTAATAGTCTTTTCATCCTAATAGAAATAATGTCTATTTTCTAGTTTATAAATGTACCTACATCTCAGAGTTGATGTTCACTTTGGATTCTACCACTAGCCAATATCTATCTTTGCTTAAAATGCTTGTAACTTCAGGTCATATCGAGGCACTCTGCACAGGATGCACATATGCCAATAAGAGACTGATCGATTGCAGTTCTAAATAACAATGGAAAGATACAAGTAAACAACACCATGTGTATGTGATTATACGTTTCAGAAATTAAAATATAATTATATAAATAAAGAATATCCTTACTTTTTTCTTGCAATTTTTTCTTTTCAGATTATACAATTATCTATCCAAATTTAATAATCCACTAAAGGCCTAAATTTAAGGCAAGACATATGGTTTAAAGTTATACCATATGAATTTAGAAGTGTTTATAATCAGAAACCATTAATGTTAAGAAAACTAATATGAAATATTGACTTGAATAAGTTTACGTTTTAAATGAAATTATGATATACAATGATCAGTTCCAATTTATATTTCTAAGAAATTATATCAAGTACAACATCAGGATCGTTAAAAGTAATAGTCATTTTGTTTAAACTGATTCAGTATTCATTAAATTAATAAGCAAGTGAATTGTAAAAAAACAAAAGCTTCTGAAAATGTCCAGCTAAATCTCATTGATCGCATCTCGAAAGAAAAAAAACAACAACATAGAGTAAATGTATTGAATGTACTGTGAGTTGTAAAATGGATGATCTGAGCTTTTCCTTAAACTTGATTGTCATGGGCTTGATCCTTGGTTGGTCGTGGGGCTATACTTCTGTGCAGTCAAATACTAGGACATAGCAGATGTCTACTGCTTTCTGCTTATCAGTAGCATCATAGCCTAATTTAACTGGTAATGAAATTCATTGGTAAATGCTTTGTAATAATGCATATACTGAAGTAGTATACAAAGTGTTTGACCAGTAGTTTAACGTAAGTAAACCTTTTTGAATGTAGATGAAGCAAATGTATTTAATGCATGTACTAATTTATTCCTAGTGACCTAAGTAAACTGTTTCATTGGTATCGGTTTTCATCCGTTATTAAAGACGATTGGCGATTCGAACATTGTGTTGGTAATAAATAAATTCGATATATATACATATAAATGATGGGAATGTATGTTCTGTGCCAATCGCAGACCTCGGACAATCCCAGACTTGTATCATATGGCAATTATTCTTATACGTATTCGTTTCCTAATCTGTAACCCTTGTCTTCATGCAAAACGGTTTTTCATCAATAGCTGGCCTTTTGTCACATCTGTGTTTAATTCACCATTAGTTTGAAGAAAACTTTAGTTATGAATTAATATTACCTAGAAAGTAAATGAAACTCAAAAAGTACTTTTCAATGAATTAACTCATTAAATGTCACAAAATAATATCTGGATGATTTCAAAAGACCTTCATCGAAATGAAAACTATGGTATTTAATGATAACCAAATCACTAATGAAGTAGGTGATCAGGGAACAAATCTGGCAACAGCTATGATATTACTGTTGAATATATCAAGTATTGAATAAAACCTTTCTTTTTCTACAACTTTGTATTACAAAATCATATCTAACTGTTTAAAGTAGTGGGTAGGAAATCAAGAGGAATCCTTAACTACTAAGTGATAACTTCTAACATTGTGCGGCTTCCGCCAGAATTTTACGCTGTGTATTTTCATGATGAATACATTGTTCAGCCTACACAGAAAAGCCATAACATAATTTACAATCAGTTACACTACTATTGTCAAATGAAATCTTTGAAACGTTTTGTTTTGTTTTGTGCACAGAAAGTTACTTTTAATTTTAAAAAAAAGTACACAATAACTATGTTCATGTAACAGGTCTATACAAAAAAGACTACTTTAGATTGGAACATATAATTGAGTTAAACAGATTCCATTGAAATTTAACAAATGTTCATAGATACAAATCATACATTAGTTCTAAGGGTTTAATTGGAATAAAGTATAGATACACATATCGTCTGCTCACGTCCATATGGATAAATATATATAATCTCCATGTTCACCTTGAGCATTTTTATCTAATGGTATACAAACTAATTAAGACTATCTATATTTCATTGTTTAAATGTCAACTAGATATAGGGTGATTCCAAATTTTTGGTTATAGTTAAAAAAATATCAGGAATTTTTAATTAGCTATTATTATTAGTATTAGTATTAGTGTTTTAGTCTGATGGTCAAATAGTATTTTCTTTTGTTAATAAAATGAATGCTGAACAAAAGATTTAGAATTCAGTTTATTCTGTTTATAATAAAATCGAGTGATTTTGAGATGGTGGAGAAGATTTGTAGCTCAGATGAGTGATTTTGATGGAGTTTTGTTCTCTGAGCTGGATGGTTTGGTCGTGGATCTTTCATCATCCTTCTGAACGACATCATCAAAACAAGTACTTCACTTCTACCCGAAGTTTGTGCTAAAATTTGCATTTTGATATAGTGGCTACTCACTAGTAATCGATGTACAGAAGCATAAATCTAGTTTTTGCTAAGCTTAGTTGACCAATATGTATTTCAAAATTTATTTTTGAGTGAATTTAAGCTGAAGTGGTAAAGATATATGTCATGACTGGTCATCAATTGTTATGACTGCGTAGTCAATTATTTTGTCTGGTCGCAGCTGATTGTTATGTCAGAATCGCTTATTACTTACACTTGTAAAACAAGGAACCACTGAAATTTCCACGACGCGAAGTGAGAATACAAAGGCTGGTACAAGTGAAGATTTAATAAACTCAAAAAAACGACGTTGACCACAGTTGAAAATAAAAAATGTATTGATTGTACACCCATTTTGAGTAATAATTAGGATGTAATGACATGTATGAAAAATACCTAGAGTTATACAAATCACATGCTGTATGTCATGCTTACCATGGTTCATGTTAATTGAACGAAAGGATATCGTATATTGAACAAACACCATAATCAAATAGATTAATGTCATATATAATAAAATACCACACTGGGAAACAAAGCAAATACTACACTGAGTAATTAATACATTGAAATAAAACGGAAGAAATGTTGGACAAAAGTCACAATGGGTAAAAGAATGTAATTTTACTTTTTAATCTCGTCATATCAATGTATGTTTTCTTTGCCCAGTTTGCCTAGTGATTTTCACTTTTCTTAAATTATGTTCGCTGGTGACTAACTTTGAGATGAGTTTTTTTGAATTTCTATTCCAATTTTGCAAAAGAAAAGTAACACGTCAACTGTACTGTAACAGTAAGTCACAGAAAACAATGGTTGGACACTTCACTATCTAATGAAATTGTGAAAGTTAAAAATGTGGACCAATATTTCTAAGTTAATCTATACAAATTTACAGTATAACTAAACGTTATTTGGCTTGATGTAGTGTGAAACCTTAGGTATATATTTTTAGTAAGTCTTAAACATGGTAGTAGTTTATGTACAGTGACCCTCAGTTATTCATTAAAACAGTAGACATTGAAGAAATTAGTTACAGATCTAGATATGAATTCTGATTCGCAGAATGAACTCAAACGCCTATCTAGTTATTGATGAACTGTTCTGTTGAATTATATTAATAGTGTTAGTTTCCTCAGGATTACAGGTACATCTTACTGATGAGAATCAACTGAACTGACATAAAACATAATCATAATTCTATATTACTTACATCCAGTCACCTTGAATAGATGCTATTATTTATTGCCTAAAAACTTCCATTATATGTGAATATGTTAAAGTCATATCAGTTGAACTCAGAGTAATATGTTTCATACTTTAAACCACTAACTAACCACCTTTCATCAGTAAATAAGTTTCTTCAAATAATCTTAAATTATCATTACTTGTAAGAAACACTCGTTTACAAATCATAAACTCTGGGTGATTACGTCATATTTCAACAAAAGAATTAGAATTACTTTTTTTCTCAGTATTTATCAGGAGCATCCAGATGTTACTTAGATTGGATTAATAATACTCTACTATGTATGTTATCTAAATATTTTACTTCTCAGGCAAAATTAGAATTATTATTAATTAAATATAAAATGGTATTTTAATTAACACAGTGATATGTGTATTCGTGGAATAAAAAGATCGAGATGGTATAATATTGTATTATATACATCATTCTAGATCCTTACCTCGTAGAAGTCAAAAAAAGTCATTAAATGAAATCAATGTTTTCATTCATAATAATGACTATCAGTATAATTTAATCTTTGTAAATCTAAGTTGATTAGAAGATAATATAAATATAAATCTATCTGCATGGTTTACCAACAATTTCAGGTTAAAAAGTCGGAAAATAAAGATATTGAATATCCCAGAAGGTTCTGCAATTGCAATTAGGGTAAAAGTGAATTAACTTGAAATTAAAATAAAATGGTTACGTAACCTATTACTTAAATAGATACATTCAGAATGATCAATTGTTTTAAAAAATTTTAACCTGAAAGGAATGTGATGTAATGATGAGGATAATTAGTTGAAGAGAATGGAGAGAAATAAGTTACTAAGTAGAAAGAGAACAAATAACGTTCTATAAAGCAAGTTTTAAACACTTGATAGAAATGACTTCAATAAATTTGGTGGCGCAATATCACGAAATGATTAAAGTCAGACATTTACACTCTGTCATCATGGTCTAGAGAGTAAGCGTTTACGTGCGAGCTTGATTTTCCTGAATCCGACCTCCAGTGAAGTTGTGCGTGTGCATTACTGAGGAGTCCTATATTAATATGAAACAACTGTTCAGTACTTCCTGTGTTGCAGTATTGGTCCAACTAAAATTAGTCCATAATATAGACAATTAAAATACATCCCCTTGTGAAATGTGTCATTTAATGTAAATTAGTTCAACAGTTCTTATACACATATCTATCACTAACTATACAAGTAGGTCTATTCCAACTTCATCGAATAAACATAAGATTTAAAAAATGACTAAACTAGTAGTCAACTAGTATTTATTCTTATTGTATACGAAAACATTAAAATGAATAAAATGTTTGTTATCATTATTTACAATGTAATATTCTTTTTTATCATCTAGAATAAATGATTCAGTATTTATAATGAAGATCTTTACATTATATCAAACATTATTCATGTTACTTCTGTAATGAGCAGAACATGCGTCGGGACAATCGAACGTATTTAAGCACAAATTACAAACTATCTCACTAAAATCTGATAACCATACAGTAAATAGTTAATTTGCAAATTATCAATCAATTGTCTCAATCTTGATCATCTCTTCCGTAAATATCAGTTGATTGTCTCCGATTATTATTGTCCATGCATTTTCACACCAATTACGCTTCGTTCCCGTTCTATCCTTATCGATCTTCTACTGATATACATTCAATACTCGACCATCTTAATAAACTACTTATGTGGATATAAGTAACCCACACCACACTTCAACATTGCAACAGTTGAAACTTTCATTATGTAATATAATTTTCAAGTATCAGTCATTACAAAAAAATATTTTATCAAAGTAAATAAGACTATTGACATAACATATAGCCATATTAACATGATGCATTAATTCTTAATTTTTTATTTACATACTCAATTTATTATATAAGTAGTTTGTGTGAGATATCGGCATATTCTGAAGAGCATCATACGAAATAAAAATAAGTCGGATAAAATGAAAAAATATTTGAAAAATATTTTTTCCTAAATACTTTTTCGTTCGTTTTCAATCATTGATTACAACCTCTGTTTCATTATTTCATCGGTGATATAAATTTGTGGAAAGACTATAATTTCTTGACAAATCAATCAAATATAAGATAGAAAGGTCTTGAATTTTGGCATGAAATTTATATATCCATTTGGCCAAATAGCATTTTAACATTTTAATTGATGTCAGTTCGTGATGAAAACCGTAAATTTAATTCCTAACCCTAATTATTAAGATCTAATCATAGTTCTAATTCCTCAAACTAGTATATAACCCTCATTGAGTTTTAGTTCATAGGTGGATATGCTCAAAATAACTTTAGCATCGTTCAAAGTTCGTCCATAAATTATAGTCTCACCAAATTTGTCATCAAAAAACATTACATAGATTTGTATACGTCTGTTGTTTCAAAGATATTTTAACGTATGACAATCAAATTAATTACACATCATTTCTGAAAAGCCACTAGTCCTATGATGTTCGTGTAAAGTAACAAATGCATGTATATATCTATGTATGTAAGGCTAGCAAAATCCATTATTTAGTGTGCAGATTTTTGTTTATTTATGACTAAATATAATTAATCTTTGTTGGTATTTACATCCAAACCATGAAAAACAAATAAAACGA
This sequence comes from Schistosoma mansoni, assembly GCF_000237925.1. Classification (NCBI taxonomy): domain Eukaryota; kingdom Metazoa; phylum Platyhelminthes; class Trematoda; order Strigeidida; family Schistosomatidae; genus Schistosoma; species Schistosoma mansoni. Next base: position 399,763 of record NW_017386022.1, read on the forward strand.
AACAATCGTTCGAAATTTATGTGCTGGAAATGAATCAAACTCTATTACTTAGTTGGTTTTTTCATGACAATCTACATAAATATGAAGAAACCTCATTTAAATTTAAAATATCACTTATTTTTACAGCCTCCAAAGTTGAAATGTAGTAAAAATTTAATGAGGTATTCAAAGAATCATAGACATTTTATTGTTGGTACATCCTTTGATGTTATATTCGTTTTTGTGTCCCTAACATATTTATTAGCTATGGTATTTCATTTGCTGGGCGATCGACATGACATCCAATTAGAGTTCACGTGACTTAACCACTGGACCAATGTCGCATAAACCTGTACGACCTATCTAGAGTCCTAATTAGTCCACCTTTGACTAACTCTGCCTGTGGAGTCTAGAACGCAAATATTAGGCTCTGTGACATGAATCATATATCTCAGAGATACTGGGTTTATACACAAACATCACACCATAAAACAGAAAAGTGGCCGTGATTGTGAGTAACCGTGACTAATAGATTAAGAATAACTTGAAAATGGTAAATCAAATAACAGTAAACAACAGGTCAAATAAAAGCTTATAATAAGATATATATATATATATATATTAGTTTCTTAACAGTTGTACAATAAGAATATATGTATAAAGTCAGTTAATAAATAAGTACTAGCGGTTACCATTCATTTATTCTCGTCCGGATATAATAAGAAATACATACAACTAAAAATATGACAGATAATCTATGATTAAGATAGAATACCCAGCACAAAGTATTTCAATAAGTTTCCGTTTCTTACTTCTTGATTGATCCTGACAACAAATATTGAGTGATCGTCAGTTAAATAATGTCAGTCCAGTCAATCGACATCTAAATAATTTACATTCTTTTCTCAGTATATTGATATCAACAATGATATTTCTGATCGGTCGTTTGTATTTTGTACAACAAAAATTCGTACACTTTTCAGAAACGCAACTGAATAGGTTATGCGATGTATTAAAACAAACAAAATTAGATAACTTGTTGAAATATCTAGATGGCAGGAATAGGTAGCCTGGATGTTCAAGCAGGTCACCTTTATCGATCCATAGCTATCCGACATTTCACATTAACAATTATTTCTTCTCATCCTAACTTTATCCGCTTTTAAGTATTTATCATATGAATTGTATTTACACCAGACATCTTATACACAACTGACATGTATGGTGTAAGTCTTTAACAGTTGATCATGAGACAATGAAAAAGTCCGAATATTATCATGAGTTTGTGAAAATCTGTTAGGGATTTCGGTTGAAATAGAAACCTACTTAACTGTAACTGAAAAGTAGATTAACAACTGAAAGAATAATTATACTGTAGACATGATTAAAGTAAATGAAATAAGAATCTAACCTTACAAATCTCACATTCGAATTACAATATTATGCTTTTGAACCAGACTCAATGTTTGAATTAGTAGGAGATTTTATGAGTGCGATTACAACCAATGACTGACTACCTATTATGTAATAAACAATTGTCTTTATACAATAATCTGCAAAAATGCTTATTGTAAATGAAAATGTATGTATGGTCCCTAGAACTCAGAATAAAATAAACCTAATGGATGAAGATGATATTTTCGATTAGGTGAAAAAAGAATTGCCTTCATTCTTAATACCATTTAGGGTTTTTCTATGTATTTAAGTTAAAGTTTAATCAAACAGCAAAACAACTTACATTTGATCCCAGTATCTTGGATAAATAAAAATGATAAAAAACTAGTGTCCATCATGTGAATTAATGAATAAAAACTATGTACATCCAGAATGTATGTATTTACTTTAGTGGGATGTAAGTAAATATGACAGATGCAGCCAAAACTGTTGTTACATTGTACGTACACTTATAGTGCAGTTTTAATAAGACTACTATCATAAAATATTTGTATATATGATTTAGTTTACCCATGAGGAAATGCTTCAGTCTTTGACATCTTTAACAAAACCCACTATGTTTTAGACATTTGATTCTTATTTTCGTAAGAGGACTCCTTTGACTGGAAAGAATTCTAGCACCAAAATAATGGTATCATGAATGAACGCTTCAGTTTCATATGCTATTTTAACTTAATCGGACTAACAGCATGGTCATTTTGTGTGAATAAAGTTCTTTTAAAAAAGAGAAAGTACTTTAATTTCTATTGTATCTCACCTAACAGACATTCTTATATACATAATGAGAGTAAGAAATTAAATTCACTATCGCCCGAAATAACATAAACGTTTCAAAAAGTTAATTTGGTTTCTTTAGGAATCTATTTCGTAGGTAAAGCTTTTCCTTTATTTCTTTAATAAAATAAGTTTCCATCATTGTCTCTTACAGGAATATCTTTCATGTACCATGTTATTCAAACGGTTTTAAATGGAAAATTACTTGAATGTAAGGGATCATTATTCATGGAACCTTTTTCAATAGAATTTGACCGAGGTAAGTTATTAAGCTGATCATCATATTCAGAATTCGTTAGAAAGTATATCACTTCATTTTCATTCTTTTATTTCTTAAAATTTGTAGTCCATTTGTTTTGTATTTTGTAGGGTATTTCTCATTTGTGACTTAGATGTTTTTTCTCAATACTCTTTCGAACTGCTGTGAAAGTAGGTGAAATAGATGTAGTTACACCTCAATTTTCAAATGCTTAATCACTTTTAAACTCAGTCTCCAACTAAATTTTTGGAAATCTTTGTCTGGGTTCCCGACTTTGGCATACTGACAGGTAGATTTATTTTTACGGTGTTCCTTTGATATCTAAATCAAATGTTAAAGTGAAACTCAAGATTTGATTGATCGAATGTTATTTTCATATAGACTTATTAGGACTAATCTATTCGGTTAAAAATGATAAAAATGATCCAGTCGGAATTGACGTCATTTAGAACTATCGTGAATGTTAAACTAATCACTCGCTGTTTTGAAGAAAAACATATCTCGAATATTATTTTTCTACATCATATACTAACTCCACCTGTAACTCCTCCAGGGGCTACTGCCGGTCTCAAGACCGGATAAAGGAGGAGGGTCGGGAATGGAGTTAGGGACCCATTCCCGTAGAAAACTAACTCGCGAAAAAAACGCTAATGTATCATATGTTCATATTTTTCAGTCTATTCGCGTATTATTCAATAATATTATTATGATCACTGAAATTTTTAGATTTTTTTCATATATTAACAGAGAAAACCACACTATATTCGACTACCAATATGTTATTCTATCGTGCATACAAGCTAGATTTATAACCAAGCTGTTTATATGAAATCGCAAATGGATATGGTTGGAAGAAAAGGACTATTGTCTGATTATATAGAAATCCTACAGTGTTTTTTACATATGTTATTTTTATCATACTATCCTCAAAAAAGCCAAATTTGAATAAATGGTAGAAACAAAACACTTGCAGAACAAAAATTTTATTGAGGATTCAGTAGTAAAAACACTTGTCCTAATGTTTTATCTCCTTTGTAATTTGATCAATTGAATGCTTGAATATCTTCACTGTTTACTTGTGAATCCATGTTCGAAATAATATGATATACGTTTATTTTGATGACTAAGTTGTTTGGACAGTATCTAGACATATCGGAATGATGTAATACTACTTCATCAAGACATGTCATTGATCATAAATGATATGTTTCTAAAACTCGTAATTTTCATCAAGAACACTTAGTTTAAAGGAATTCAGATAATCAATGTTTCAGGCTATTAAACAGTTTGTCATAATCAATAATTAATTACTGTCTTAAAGTTGGTAGTAAATATTTTGGGTTTTATTACTCTGTCCATTTTCAAAAACTATTCACTTGGTAAGATGACGATGGTTATCCTCATACTATCAATACTTCAAATAAAGAGGACCGAATCGAGCGAAGAAACTTCTTTTTAATTAGTTTTTCGTCATGGCTCTAAATTAATACTTGAAATGTTATTTTAGAACTGTATTTCTAGGAAGTATAATTAATTTTCTTATTTTCAATTATTAGATGTTTGTTCTGCATATAGACATACTGTTAAGTACTACTGTGGTGTGGTCTACTTATATCCTTACAAGTAGTATATAGTGATGGTCGGACATAGAATGTATTTTGGCAGAAGACCGATAAGGAAAGAACTGAAATGAAGCGCAATTGGTAGGAAAATGTATAAACCATGAAATTAGAGAAGATGGATTGATATTTACAGAAGGAACCGTAAAGATTGAGATAATTGATGGTTATTTTGCAAATTAACTGTTTACTGTATGGTTATCAGAATTTACTGAGATAGTCTGTAATTTGTGTCTAAATACATTCGATTGTCTCCCTCCAGCGTTCTTGTTCACTACACTACTAGTGATTTTCATCAGAAATATATGTACATTGGCAACAATTAAGTTTTTAATACTTATAACAAAGTGCTTGATATTAATACCCATTTCTCAAATAAACCTGTTTGAAGTACTAATATAAATGTGTAGTTCATTTACTAAAATTAAGGTCTAAATAGCTTAATAGACATTTTAGTCACATTATATAGATCATAATTTCAAAGTCAGTCGATCAACAACTATTTTGTGTTTGATTTTTACATTCATTAAATAAAATCAACCTTTGTGTGATCTTCCATACGCATTTTCGGTAAACCATAAAACTTACTACATTCAGATCCACTAAAATTGATGATCTGTAGTTCGATTATTAAACAACACTAAAAGTGCAAAGTGTAACTGTGTTAATTCTCAGAATTCACTTTTTCCTCAGTGCAATATCAATCTTGCGGGCCAATTTTAATGCGGTCTAAAAGATTGCAATAAACATTATACGATAATTGTTGGCAAGGAAAAGATACAAAGCCATTCTGTTTGTAACCAAAAAATAACTGATAGTTATTATCAATTGAGAAAGAACTGATCTTTATTACTCAATGTTTTATTTTATTGAACGACTAAGTTAACTTTTGTAAGAAAAAGGTTTAAATTTCTTACTGTAAGATAAACGTCTTGGTTACAGAAGCACGTCAAACGATCTAATTATATAGTACTTTTATTTAACTTGGTGAATCTCATCTGGATTTTTAAAGATTTGAAAGACAAAACACAGAAACCATCACATGAACAAATCCGTTTTCATTCTTAGAAAAAAACAATATGTAATTTAACAAAGCAAATCCGAATTCAAGTGAGTGGTCCCATTAAATGATGTGTTATACATAATTTATGTTTATTTATCCCATGTACTCATAAATGCATATTGAGTAGTTTTACATAAGGATCCTCAAATTTGAAGAAGAATTTATTTATCTACATACCACTTCAGCAATTAATTCCATGGAAACACTAAGTTCCTAGTCTATTCAAATCTTTCATACCTGAAGTTACATGTTTTACAACATTTTACAAAAATATAGCTTTCAAGTGTAACAATAGTAAATCATAAGTAGGATTATGTTGTTTTGTCAGATGGTTGAAAACAAACTAATTTTCCCTTAATCTTGATGGTGAAATTCTAGATAAAATTCTTTTCCCATTCATGCAACAACTTTCTTTTTGTTTTAACTCTTTTAGTATTTCTAAATATAGTCTAATAAGTAGTTTTACAAATACGATTTTTAGAAATTTTCATAACAATACTTTATGGTGTATCTATAAATAGTTGAGATCATGAGTCATTTGAAGCTAGAACACCATGGGAAACCTGGTAACACTGGATGGTTGTTTCGTCCTAATGTAGGACTCTTCATCAGGACGAAACGGCTGTCCAGTGCTTCCAGGTTTTCCATGGTGGTCTAGCTTCAATTGAATTATGATCACAACTAATAAAATTACTATAATATTCACAAAATCCCCTTCCGATATCTGTAAATATTTAGTCCTCATATGAAATAAAACCTTTTTTTGAAAAATGCTCTTTGATGACTTACAAGAAAACCATTGAGTTTACACTATTTCTTAGACACTATATGAAATCACTGTTAAAAAAGCTATTTCCTTTTAACCCTTCTCAACACAGAGAAAAAAATATATATATCAGTTAATTATCTTTTATTCTAGTATTCAGTATGGTGCATTTATACTTGGTTCATATGCAAACTATAAAGCAGTTAATATTTCATATTTAATCAAGATTGTTACGAAATAAGACCTATTTCTAGTTATCATTAAATTTATATTGTAATATTATGTGAAATCATGGTTCTTAAAAAAGGGTTGTGGAGATTGATGAGCTTAGATTGATATCAAGAATGGATCAATGTTAGACCACCATCGAAAACCTTGAAACACTGAGCAGCAGTTTCGTCCTAGTTTGAGACTCCTCGGTAATGCGCATCCACGATCCTGCATGCAGAGATAGCACACACGGCCTTCGGTCTCGTACGCCAACGCTTAACCTCTAGACCACTTAGCCGGTATTCACACTAGGATGAAACAGCTATCCACTGTTTCCAAGTTTTCCATAGTGGTCTATCATTGATCCATTCACTATATCAATCTAAAATCATAATTCATTGAGTATTATATTCTTTTATACCTTGAACAAACTCGATGAGAATATGTTCATGAAATTTTCAACACTTACACACATAGAACCATATGTTAAATTTTATGAAATTTAGGCCTCATTTTTCGTTGATATCTATTATTTAATTAACAATTTACCTAGAATGAAATCATTCTTCTTGATTAACAGTAAAGAGGTTTATTAAGAAATTAATATTGTTACTTAAAATGTTCATCGAAAAATTCGTGGCAAGTGTTTTCTTTGTGTAGTTCATCTACATATTTATTTTTAGACCTTACATTGTGTAAATCATGTGGATTATAAAATGATTTAAATTGTCAATGGAAATATCCTGTATGTTACATTGTAGATTTTAATTTTGAATGCACTATAGAAATGCTAAAACTAAATATAAAATCTCTTTCTGATAATAATCATATACTCACTGGTGACTGGCTCCATGAGGTATTTCCTGAAGTTCTAGTGAGAAGCAGTAACCAGTGGAATTAAACCAGATCTCTTGAAAGATATCAATTCACTGAAGACAATGGTGGACGGTTGCTCAATTTCGTGGATTGGTTGTAGTTAGATATTAACACCGTTGGATGCCGGCTCAGTGGCCTATCGGTTAAGGGCTCTGGTAGGTCCTGGGTTCGACTCTCGCGAGGTTGGATCGTAGGTGCGTACTGCTGAGGAGTCCGGCAACAGGACGAAACGGTCGTCCAGTGTTACCAGATTTTCCATGGTGGTCTAGCTTCAATTGACTCATGATTTCAACTACATAAAATAGAATCACCAAAATTGAAAAAAATTTTCCTTATCATAGAAACACTTGGTTTCAAATGAAATCGTGTGAACAAGAACTTTGGGGCAAATATCAGCGTAAGTTTTTTTCTGATCATATATTTCATTATTAATGGCAAGATTTTGATAATTTTTTCTATTTCATTTGTTTTGAAGAATGTAAGAAAAAAAATACGTTTCCTTTTTAACCTAAAAAGAAGAACTAATCACTTAACACTCAAATAAGATAAGTGAACGTGACTGAGTTACGTGAATAAATTAACCGGAAATATAATTATGTTTAATTAGTAAACAACTTAAAAAACAAGAATCATTTAGACAATGAAAAAGTTGCGTAAGAAGAAGATAACGGAAATGATAAAGAAATAAACAATTAGACCAGTTATGCATACTATGAACTACTTTATTTGTTATTTATTAATTTCGAAATGAAAAATATTCGACTGTCATGACATTATACGTTTTATTATCGTTGAAATTCCATCCAATTCAGAGATCATTTAAAACACATCTGAAAAAATGATTTGCCAAGTTTATATTGTCAGGTTACTTTATATGTATTAGAGAGATGTATCTGTGTTTCATCAAACTTTCACAATGTTTGTATATACGTTTAAAATGATGATTCAACTTGGTCGGCAGTAAAAATTTGTAGTTTTGAAGCATCTTCTGATATTGAGATTTCTGTTAGCCTTTTGCTTCCAAAAGCCATTTGTTATTGCAATAAATATTGCAGCGAAAATCACTGTAATGATAATCTATACGTATTTATGATTCAAGTGTACATTCAATGAGGTGTTCAAATTTTACACACTAATAAATGGATCAACTATGAATAACTATTGTCCCTTTGTTTCACAGAGCCTGTAAAACAATCAGTATGACATAAAGTAACTAGGATTTGTAAACTGTATGAAATATATATATATGTCTTAATGAATAATAAATATAGTTTAAATCATGTCTTACAAAAGTCAGCTATTCATCACTGAGTAAAATTTGTTACTTTGGAAGCAGGCGGTGAACTAAATGACAACTTATTCAATGTTAAATCATCTAAAAATTGCACGACCTGCTGTCAAATCAGTTTCATTTAAGTAGATCCAATGGATTTTTCAAAAATTTCATTTGACTTCCAACTGTATGAATGTTATTCCCTCTAATAATTATAACCCTTTTGACCTAATTTTATTCATCTTACCTAAGGGCAACATTTCTCTTATTTATAAAATATTAAGACCATGCATCCTATTCATATTAAAAATAATAGCTTACTAAGGTAAATTTTTTGTTTACTGTTTAACTCCTACCATTCTTACTAAAAATCTGAAACAACTTAAGATATAGAAACTTACTGTTATATTACGTCCGTTTATTTGTGAAAATGTTATAAATGTGACTATCACATAATCTCTCACGAGCAATCACATTTATCATCCATTTTTCTTAAAGTCACTTACCATCTTTTTCATTATTTTGATTAGTTTTGTGAGTTGTAACTACACAGTTCATATAATGATAGTATTTTAGCAAACAACCAGCGAAATCAATGTGATTGTCTCTATATTAAGTATTGAAGTGAGTGTTTCCTCATCCAACTACATAATTTCTTGTCAATAAACTCAGTCGTGTCCTATTCTATTTTTTGAAACATTTGTTTAACTATTCCACGTTAGAATTAGTTGACGAAAATTATCTTGTTGATACTTTATTCGTTTTATTTTCATCAAGGAGGTCTAAGCGTTTAATTTTGGTCATGATTTAGTAATGCAAAGGAATCAATAACTAAGGCGAACCTATACATCTCAGTACGTTTCCCGGTAAATATAGCATTTAACGACGTTGGTGATCAAATTATTGACCATTCACATGCTAAACATTAAGACTAATTAATTACCACAAATACATCATTGTAAATGGAATTAATCAGCTATCTTTATCTTAGATCATTGTAAATAATTTTCATTTAAGACAAACAAAAAACAAATAATAGTGGATTCATCTTTTTTTGAGTAGTATAGGTCATTTGTAATTAACTTTATTTCAGCATCATATTTGCTAATGAAATAAACAGTAGCTTTATTGATATACTTAGTCATAATATAGGCGAAAAAAAATCAAGAACGTATATATTTCAACTTCCCATAATACTGTGTAAATAAAAAAACATTGGGAAATATGTTTTTCATTACCTAGTGGAAATATTGAATTTATCAAATTTATAACTTATATATAGCTTCATCCTTTCGATAGGTTTCTTTTTACTTCTTAACGACATCTTAACTAAAAAAAATGGATAAGATGAATGATACTTTTTATAACAATATAATTATTAATATTTAATTTCATTAGTTGAGATCATGAGGGCAAATTGAAGCTAGAACACCATGGGAAAACCTGGAAGCACTTGATGGCCGTTTCGTCTTATTGTGGGACTCCTCATCAGTGGGTGAAACGGCTATCCAGTGCTTCCAGGTTTTCCGTGTTTCTAGCTTCAATTGACTTATGATCTCAACTATTTAAATTACTCACTGGTGACTTGCTCCATGAGGTATTTACTGGAGTTCTAGTGAGAAGCAGTGAGCAGTAGAGTACAACCAGGTTTGTTGTGAGATAGTAACTCACTGAAGACAATGTTGGATATGTCGTTCAATTTCGTGGATCGGTTGAAGTTAGACATTAACACCGTTGGATGCCAGCTCAGTGATCTAATGGTTATGCGCTTGTGTGCGGGACTGATAGGTCCTGGGTTCGAATCTTGCGAGTCGGGATCGTGGATGCGCACTTCTGAGTCCCACAATAGGATGTGACGGCCATACAGTGCTTCCAGGTTTTCCATGGTGATCTAGCTTAAATTGACTCATGATGTCAACTATTAAAATTACTAAAATATCCACAAAACCCCTTCTGATAATTAATAGTTTATTAACATATCCCTTATAATTTAAATTTGATTAACTCTATTGTTTGTTATCATTTTCTATTGTTTTAAAATTCCCTATTAAATGTCTTTGTTACCATGAAGAAAATAGTTAACAATATAGAATAATTATGAATTTGTTATTGTATTCCTTGAAATCACATGCATTTTGTATAGTTTCATTTTATGTAGGGAATGAAAGGAAAATCGCACATCTGTTGAACAATTACCAATACGGTTGATGCTAGAAAATGAAAGAAATTTTTCAGTAGGATTACTTAATTACTGTAGAAAAGTAAAAGAGTTAAATAGAAAAGAGAAAAAAAGAAAAGTTACTATTTAAATTCTTTACAAAGTAAAATGTGTATTACTTAGAAATATAGATTGCAAGTATAACTTGAAATACAATTTATACCATATAATTCTTGAAAGATAAATTGTGTTAGAGTTGATGGTTTTGTTTTGTACCTTTGTGGTGTATGCTACTTATGTTGACGTAAGCAGTATATAATACCAAACATAATTAAATGCCTGGGATCAGAAAGTTGGGAAGATCTTATTGAAAAGGACGGGAACCGAGGGTAATTGTTATGGCAATGAAAGGACGATATAGTCTGAGACAATTGACAAATGATTATCAAATGAAGTATTGAACGTATGGTTTTCACAATTGATCAGTCAGTCAGCTACAATGTAGGACCAGGCACACATATGCATCGGTCCAAGTCGCCATACCTCACTCATTAGCGCAACAAGATGAAAACCGAATTCATAGATGTAGTTAATATAATGGTGGTAATATATGAAAGAAAGATCTCATATAAGGATATAGTACAGGAAAAAGACAGATTTGAAACAATTTTATTCTTACGGTTCAAAGGAAGACACAAATAGTATACAACCACACCACTGTGATCGATTCTGAGCCATGTCACACAGGGTCTCCAACCATCGGTTACGATAGTCACGCGGACACCAACCGAGTAGTCTGCGTCTAACAACATGGCTCAGACTAGAGGTTAGTGACTTCAAGCACTGATGCCATGTTTTGGTTTGGCCGCCCCTAAGTGTCTTCCAACCAGCCCCAATACAATTCAGCATAGCGCGTCGTGGTAATCGGTGTTCAGGCATACGTAACACGTGGCCCAACCATCTCATATGATGAAGATTCACAACCTCATCAACTGATTTATCACCATTCCTTAATACCCTGTGTCTAACCTCATTATTACTAACCCGGTGATCCCAGATGATGCGAGCAATATTTCTAAGGCATCTGTGGTCAAATACTAGTAACTTGCGAGTACCGTCTACTCTTAATGGCCATGTTTCGCAGCTATAAAGTAGAACAGAACGGATATCTGATTAACTTTCATTTTCTTCAATGCATGTTTCAAGCCAGCGTATTGCCTCTGATTGTACTCTTGTGTACCTTGTAATCAGATATTGCGTAACCTTTGTACATACGAACCTTAATAAGTTACGAGATTAATGCGTAAACCTGATGTGTTAGAACAAAAACAAAAGATAACTTACTGAAATATTTAAATGGCAAAATAAAATATGTAGTCCGGGTATTCAAATGACCCGCCTCCGCTTTTGATTAGTTTCCTGGAAGCATACAAATTTTTCATTGATTAGAGTAGATCCTATTCTTCAAAGTTCTGTTCCCAAACTTTATGATAATTCATTTTAATAACAAAGTAATTAATCAGTAATTGACATTTACCTCCATTTTACTTGAAGGGATTGAATGACTCCGTCTAGCTATATTCAAATGTAGTATCATGAATATATATAATTTATTGCGTATTGATTTAATAGATCTTTTTCCTAAAGTAACTCATATTTGTTTTTTTCCACATAATTAAGTGAAAATAACTCAGCCAGCTAGTCTAATTAATTTATTCACTTCCAATACTCTGAGGGATTTCAAAGATTTTTCGCTCATAAAAAAATCAAAGACAAATTCATTTATTGTTTCCTATTGTTCAGCAGATATATATATATATATATATATATATATATAAACGATTTTCTTTAGACCCACTACCAACTCATTAGTTTTACTACATTTGTTATATTTATCATACACTGATTGAATTTAATAGACTTAGGCTATGGTGTATACTACCAGCTTCAGAAATGATTATTAAGCTTCAGAAATGATTATTAAGCACTCGGAAATTTTATGCCTACAAATGAAATTGAAACGAAGTATTGACAATCTAAGCGCTATCTGCATCCTGTAACTGAAATGATTACTTTGTGTTCATTCTATACCAATTGATGAAAATATATAAAGGTTTTAGACTCAACGCAAATATTCTACGCACTGTATCAAGGCATTTGTCTATATGAGGAAAGATAACAGGTTTGAATATTGGGCTTACTCACAAAATTAAAGTACAGTTTCAATGTTTTTACTTCTGGACATCTGAAATGATGAATTAAATTGACAATAATCGGTAGATCAATCTCATCTAAAACAGAGTAAAATGTAACATAATAGAATAGTTTTAAGCTAAAGTTTTTAAAAAAGCTTCCCATGAGTTTTCATAATTCTGTAGGTCTTCTAAAAGGTTTTATGTTTTGTCCATTAAAATAATTTAAAAGTTTGACTAAGATTCAGTCGCCACATATAGTTTTACAGTATGTAGAGCCTTACTGCATAAAATAAGTTTTCTCAAGGAAGTTGAATTTATTAAAAAACGTTTATAATCAGGATATCATTGTAACTATGATAAATAATCATGTCACCGAAAAATTACAATAGACACTTTAAAAAATTCTTTTTCTGTTCATAGATTTAATAAAACGGATCTCAGTTATTTCTAGTTACTTGTCATAAAAATAGCAAATGTAGGTGTGGGCACGTAATATACCGTTTAGGTTTTGATAGAGAAATTACAGTACAAAATTCTAGATGTTACTAAATTGATTTTTAAAGTTTAGTGTGACAACAATTTTGATTCTTTATAACCATTATTCATCCAAAGAAAAAAATACTATATCTTAACAAATTTATGTAACAACAGTATATGACAAGCTTTATTTCTGTATCTAGAACTCTGAAAGCTACTTCTTTACAACTTTAGAGCTTCACTTCAAACGAACCATAAAATTATCAGGCTGATTTTTTGAACTATCAGTTATGGATTGAGCTGCTAAAGCTTTATCCCAAGGACTATAAATAATACTACGCCGAATCAGAATAAATTTTGATTTATATTGTTAACCAAAGTATAGTTAATTTAAACACAAAGAAGAAAGACTTTTAAGAACTTATTGTTTTAAGAGTTTTATAAGAATTTTGCATATCTTGATTATCAGTCAATTTAGAAAATTTTCTTATTTAAATGCCATGTCAACTAATGCTTGTTCACCTCTTCAGCTTTGAGGTACAATTTTGATGCACAAAGTATTTGTAATACAAGGCTGCTTAAAACGAAATGGACGAAGTGGCTTTTTAACATATAATCGCAAAACTGAACAATTGAAACAAGCGATAATAACCTCAAAGATAAAATGAAGTCAAGATATTAGATTCAAGTATGTGTATGAATTTTCACTAATTCTTCTATGGATAATCAAATGAGTTCACTCTGATGCATTTTAAAATGCGATAATATACAGACTGCTTAAGTATTATGATATTGTTTTTTCTTCAGTATACATTTAAAAATTGAAGAAAATTAATATTCAAAATTTCATGATGGGAGCAAAGTTTTTATTACACATATATTAGGTCTCTTAATAATACTAATAACTATGCTACAGGATTTCAGTAGTCCTATATCTCCACCTTTGAAATATGTACTGAATAAACATAGACTTAATAAACGTAAAAACAAATCATAGTACTTCATCGTTTTCTTTGTCATGGTGTTCTGGCAAACTTCTAAATGTATCCAACTAATAAGGATTACTAACAGTGTAGTCAATCATCGTGTTTGTTTGTTTATTTATTAATAAAAACTCATTTTCTCTCTTACTTAATGTGATAAATTTCCAAAAAAATTATACTTGGTACTAATTATTTTCATTTGATAGTTGTTTTGAAAAGGAAATCAACAAAAACAGTAACATTATATCTTTATTATCATAGTGTTCCCTGAGTTAAAAGGTCAATCTGGACAAAATTATAAATGTAGGATTACTTATTCTGCCCCCCCCCAATTATTTCAGTTATCAATTCGATAAAATAAATAAATAATTGACATTTTTACATAAATGTAATTACAGGCTAATAAAAAACTAAAAAAAAGAATTTATATTTTAGGTTAAACACATTCGCCTCAAAATCTGTACAATGAATAAATTGCTATTCTTATCTAACTAGTTACTATAGATATTCCTCTAGTTCATCAAATAATGTCAAATATATATTCAGCATACAAATATGTTAACCCTCATCCTTCTTCTGTCACAAGTTATCCTAAGAAAAAAAGACTGAAATATTCCCATCATTCATAATAAACTCAGTCAGCTGTACTTAAAAAAGAATTTGTAATTCAAAAAAAAATTAGATTTGACTAGAAATGCAATTAATCAAACCTAAATATAAGTTTAGAAACTTAAACTGGCAACAAATTTAAGCTAGGAATGATTACAATGATAACCTTTCAAGTGTCAAACTCTTTTAAAATGGATAACTTAGGCATTAGAAGTGTGGCCAAGTTATTTTTACACCTATATACCATTGATCCACATTTGGATGCGAACTCTATTTAGTATACTGTAAACATGTTAGCCAATGATGTTAGCCAAATTAATTTGAACCCTGTGATTTAACAAACATTGAATTCAATCGGTATATAATTGGATCAATTTAAGTGTAAATCAATTCATATGACGGCTTGACTAGTGAATCTTTCCGACAAGGATTCTCTTCTGTCTCTTACTATCTGATGAAAAAATTATCGCTGATATATCATATATATTAGTCGTAGGATCTAACTGGTTCGTATGAATCTTATTTCACATTAGAAGTATCATACAATCATTGTTAATCGGAAAATTGCATAAGCATTCTTAAAACACAACACCAGTATAGTAATGTCCAATAGTGTCTAGTTGTTTGATTTTTATTACTATAGATTTCAATTTGATTGGAGTATACATTAACTTGTTTTTTTTTGATCGCTTTACATTTATTTATTTAACATTTTTTATTTTGTTTGTCACGAAGCATTTCTGGATAACAATTCAAGTGCTTATATTTGATAAAATCTAGTGAACATTACAAAATCAGGAATGATCATATGCGTACATGATAAGGTCTATTCTTGATGCCACAGTTTTAATAAACTAAATAAAAGTGAATACTTATTTAGTTTAGGATGACCTACTGAAAATTGAACTAAATAGATTCAGTAATAAATAAATATCTCAACTCTGAACGTATTCTATCCTATCACTATACATCAATAATGGTAGCTCATGGTAACTGTTTAAAGTGATAGATTTTAATTAAACATTAAGTGAATATCGATGACTTAATGATTATAATTTATTAGAAATTATGATTAGTATTACATTAATTGTGCATACAAATAGATATTCTATTCCATTAATCAGTTCTGTAATTTTCCTTGATTTGAAATTTTTTCTGGTTAGAGTTTTTTAGCGAGTTAGTTTTATACGGGATGGGGTTGATAACCCTATGTTCAACCCTTCTCCTTTATCCGGGCTTGGGACCGGCAGTAGCCACCGGAGGGGTTACAGGCAGAGTTAATTTCGCTTGCATCTTATAAATTATTTATCCTTAGAGTTGAGCAATAATTTGTTAAAACGTTCAATAACAAAACTAGTCAAAATTAACTGTTTTTTTCCTATTTGAAACGTCTGCTGAATGAATCTTCATTCCATTGTTAATGTTCACATTGAACCTCAAACCTAGTACACTTAACTTCGAACAACAACGCGTTATTCATTGAGCTACTGAATTTAGACAGCCAATATTCATTTTTTTATTTGTAAGAGTTTAAGTTTTTCCATTATAAATTCTCAGGATTTAGTTCCGATTAGTTTTGTTTCTTTACGTGAAATTATCTTCATGAGACCGTTTCTAATAATCATTTTGTTACACGTCTATAAAATAATTTCATTGTAACGAGCCTTATTATTGAGATCTGCCCAGGATGTTCATATATCATAAAATTCTGATCACACCTCAACATTATGGATAATTCTAACTTTAACTAAGAATACTATGAATACATTGAGTCGATCAGAAAGAGTTTTACCTATTCTGTTTGTTAAATTATATCTCTACATTACAACAAAAAATGGAACTCCTTTGAGAAAATAAATGACTTTTGATTCTATGTATTAGTTAAGATATAACATTTATACATCATTAAATTGTTATTTATCATTGAAGTCCCATATTTCACCAAAAAGATTACCCTAAATGTGTAATTGAACAAATGATCAAACGTGGTACATCACAGATCAATAATTTTTTTTCAAATTTTATAATATAAAACAATAAAGAAAAAAAACAAAA
This sequence comes from Schistosoma mansoni, assembly GCF_000237925.1. Lineage (NCBI taxonomy): Eukaryota > Metazoa > Platyhelminthes > Trematoda > Strigeidida > Schistosomatidae > Schistosoma > Schistosoma mansoni. The sequence goes on from NW_017386022.1 coordinate 416,514, forward strand.
TAACAAAACTTCTAATGAACTAAACAGTTGCCAAGTAACAATGAAAGAATAATCGATTTGGTTAAAATTAGTTAATATTTAACATAAAAAAGGTTCTGTTAATTTAATGAGCGGAAAAAACAATTATTGTTTAGTAATTGTAGTAATTTGTTCAAGTGAACAAGATTTCAATAAATATAATACAACTTTGAACTATTTCATCTTATTTTATTGAATACAGTAGGGGAATGGTTTGAATTTAACGCAACAGACAACAGATACACTTCGTCAAATGAAGTTTTTGAATTGAATTAGTCTAAGTTAATTGTGTTATAATATTGTTAGTTTTTGACAATCTGAGTTGAATACTCTTAGGTTGAAAAAACAAATCTATATTTGGTATTGCTTAGTTCATTGATATCATATTTGGAACATTGTTGAAAATACATGAACTAGAGTCTTGAAAAGGAAATTCGATATGAGATTGATAAGAAACTAACACAAATGGAACTACAACTTAATACTAGAACTGAAATGCAATTGGAATCGAATATTGACATTGCTTGATGCAAGCAAGAAAACAAACGCCACGAAGATGAGGATGAGAGCATCTATGCTACAGTAAATTCGTTTTTCATATGAAATTGAATTCATTGGTTATTGGTTAATATTATATCACGTTGATACAAAATTAAATGTCACATCGAATTATATATGAATATAAAGGTCATACTGAATTTAATGAACAATACTTAATATTAGGTTAGCACGCAATAAAATATCAAACGAAAGGTTTTATTTCGAAGAAAAATGAACTATCAACTGACTCTATATTTATTTTCATCCTAATAAAATCCTAATTCGTTCATGAGTTCATATACTGGGTAAAATATATGACTTCTGAGATTAAAACGTTGTGGGGCAACACGTTTGGTTGTTGAAAGAAAAAGAAAAGAGGAGTGCTTATTTCAATTATCATCACATATGATACATGATCCAAAACAAGGACTTGACATTATATTATGATGTCATGATTATGCCTGATATATCAGTTTTCTGTTACTTTACAGGAAATCTGAATAAATCACTCAGTGAATCCACCGATAACAATCAACTAGAATTTAGGTTAGCTAAGAAATTTTGCTGTAGCTCAAAGTACTCAATACATAAAGAATATATTTACGGTTTACAAATGATTAGCATCTGTTTTCAATTAGTAATACTTAGTTTAGTCATACATCGATAAATTACACGAACTATTATAATCCAAGTTTGATGCTCATTAAAGGATTTATATACTTCAGGTTCCATCTCATGCCAACTGGTCAAACCTGTCGAAGATGATCAAATTTTAAAGTAATTTGTGTTAACTAATGGAGTTAATGACAAACTAATGTGTGTTTCATCATACACGTAAATATATTACAACTAAGGAAACTTCGTGTTATGAACATTAAAAATTTTGAAGACTAAAATGTAATGACTTTATCATAGGCCTAAATGAACTTACCATAGTTTCTGCACGAAAAAATTATGTTGAACTTGTTTCTTACTCTATACACCCTCTATTTGGCTTTGTTAATTATTTACTAGCGACCTTGAGCGTTTATATACATATGTGCGTGCTTGTATACATATGTTTATCTACTCATTGTTTATAAAGACTGAGGCACCCTTATTGCTCTCTAAGTCGGTATGTGACTGGGGATAGACTCAACGCTATCAAGTCATCTAAGTGTATCGTAGTCAGTAATAACGATTATTCTTTTATTCATGCAGCTGCTTAATTGTTGATATTTTGGAATAATTCTTATTATGAAATTAAGAAGGGATTATGTTTTATACTGTTTTGTTTTTTCTTCTCTAATGACTGATCGTGCCACATTTGATGTCCGTAGCACGATGGAGCGGAATTTTCGCCATACAAAACTTCTTCGTGTAAGTCAGCAGAAATGAGAGAAAGTAACATGCCCTTCATCATGTATCACGATAGTGTAAATTATAATTCCCGCTAAAATTTGTTTGGTTGCCCGGTACAAGATCGAATCTCAAAGGAGAGGGAAGTTTATTATCACCCCGAGACGCTACGTACTTCAAGGCTCCATTTACTCGCTGGACCTCTTATTGTTCATCTTTCACTTAATATTTAAATACATAAAATAGACATCTGAAACACTACCTGTATTCGACTTTATGCTTCCTACTGTTTATAACGAGATCAGTCATTAGAATAAGTTCAAAGTAAATAAGATTTCTATTTCGTTCCTCGTCTCTCATGTGTATTGAACTAAGAGTTAAGAAAAAGTGGTTGTTTCATTCAAATGCTTAGATGTTGACAATGTCGTTTCGCACAGATAATCTGTTTTTGAAGCTAGTGTTTTTAAATGTATTACATGTCAAAAGGAAGTGTATGGAAATTCCATAGTGGATTTCAACGATAGTCTGTTTCTCTTATTTTTGGCCTGAAAAAATACTTCATGCATAAACATGTTTCATGACTTAATATACAGAAGCTAATGAAAAAATGACGTGATAATCTCCCAAATTTCTGTGATTTTTGAAAAACTGATGATGTTTATGTGATTATATGGCTGGCTTATCTGTTACCGTGTCACCGACTGTCGTCTGAAAATTATCAGAATGTTCAGTGAAATTCCATTGTAAGATCAACTTTAGCAAACCATCAAAAATGAGTAAAAAACATGAATTAACGTAAAACTGCAACCTAAAGTACCAGTGAGAATTTTTCCTATTTGATTTGGTTCTCGAAAAATCGCAAATATGCTCAATCATTTTCAAATTATTCGTTTTCATAGTTCACTTTATCTTGTCAGGAACATTAATTAGGAAGGAATTCGCTTTTCCAGACAAAAAAGATGGTTGGATATCAGAAATTCCAATGAATACTAACTCGGTAAATTGTTGAAGTATCTGTAAATTTCTGTATGATTTAGTTGCTTTGATCACGTAAATCAATCATTTATTTTTCGTTTATTATCAGTTAAAATTCGTTCTGATATAATATCACGCAAACCTATTAATCTTCTTATTGAATAAGTGGTTTACCCAGTAGTAAAACCATCAGACTCATATTTACATGTCATCTCATTTTTACTGTTTCCAAGCTAGTTAAATATTGACTTAGATGCAAGATTAAGTGTATCGTACATAAAAGGTTGTTGGCTAGTGCTGATCTTGATTATAAAATCATGGATTTCAGAAAGTGAAGCCCCAATTTTGTTAGAAATATCAAAAGGGAACAATCTAAATTAGTTTGTCGAAGTACATAAACCTTCAAACTTGAAATTAGATCCAGAAAAATTGACTATTCATCTTTTTAAATTCTAATAACTTGTTCAAAGTAAGTGCTTATCATTAGGTAGCCTACCTGTCATTTTTAGACAAAATGCAAAATCGAATAATTTCCACCGTTCTTCCAATCCTAGATCATTCAGTAGATAAAAAATATTTTTAAATAAACAAATTCGAAAATTTTAATAAACTTTCAGTGATAAACTATTTACAAAGGATATCAATGAACTTTCATTATAAGGGCTGCCAATAATTCTAGAGAATCATAAAATAAATTATGAATTATTTGCGTACAAATATTATTTGGACTGTTTGAAACATTATGCATTTTAAACGCTCTGTTGTGAGGTGCTAACTCACTGAAGACAATGATGGACGGTGCTTCAATTTTGTGGATTTGTTGAAATTAGACATTAACACCGTTGGATGCCGGCTCAGTAGCCTAGAAGTTAAGCATTCTAACGCGAGACTGATAGATCCTGGATTCCATTCTCGCGGGGGGGATCGTGGATGCACACTGCTGAGGAGTCCCATACTAGTACGAAACGGCTATCCAGTGTTTCCAGGTTTTCCATGATCATCTAGCTTGAAATGACTCATGGAGTCAACTATTAAATTACTACAATACCCACAATACCTCTTCCTGATAAAAACAATTTAATCAAACTGTTATCTGTTTCTTCACAAATTTACAAAATCGAATGAAGTCATCAATATTTTGATGAATGAAATAAATAAGACTGTGTGTGACGGAAGTTATTTTCATATTGAAAGTGTCTTAAAAATCTGCAACTGGAAGATATTAATAACAGCTCAATATGAACAAAAACGCATTAAACTAGAGGATCAAAGTCAGATAAGGCTGCGTACTCTCTCCTGTTCTCTTCCCTCTGATGACTGACTGGATTATGAAGACCTCGATATCTGAGGGGAGGAACAGAATACAATGGATAGCATGGATTTCACAAATGACCTGCATTAGTAGGCCTCAATATACACAAGGGGAAAAGCAAAGTCTTTTAATACAACACCGAGATCACCAATGCAATCACATTTGACGGAGAAGCTCTGGAGGAGGTGGAAAAATTCACTTACCTGGACAGCATCATCGATGAACATGGAAGATTCGGTGCAGACGTAAAGGCGAAGATTGTCAAAGTGGAGACAGCATTCCTACAATCGGAGAACATATGGAACTCAAAACAACTGTCAACTAACTTCAAAGTGAGAATCTCCAATACGAACATCAAGACAGTTCTAATGTATGGAGCTAAAACTTGAAGAACTACCACAACCATCATCAAAAACATTTAAATATTTACAGACAAATGTCTACTTAAGATAGTAAATATCCGTTGGCCGAATATCATCAGTAACAGCCTGATGTGGGAGAGAACAAATCAGCTTCAAAATGAAGAGGAAATTAGGAAAAGACGTTGGAAGTGGATAGGACACACATTGAATAAATCACCAAACTGCATCATGAAGCAAGCGCTAACTTGGAATCCAGAATGGAAACGGAAAAGAGGAAGGCCGATGAACACAGTGCGTCGGGAATCGGAAGCAGACATGTAAAGGTTGATTAGCAACTTGAAAAAACTGGAAGGTATTGCCCAGGACAGAGTTGGATGGAGAATGCTGGTGAGAGATCTATGCTCCTCCATGAGGGGTAACAGGGGTAAGTAAGTAGGCTGTTTCATGAAGAAAGAAATCAGTAATCTGTCTTCCTGCCTTTGAAAAACCACTGAATTCTCAGAAATTATAGTGAGGAATTTTTTAACATTTACCAAGTTTATTTACAAAAATTAAGTAATTAGCTACTTAAAAAACCGCCTTAAAGTTAGTTTTGTAAGTATATTTTTTAAAACCCTTAATTATAAGGTAACAGTGCTCACAACAGTAATTCAAAGTCCGTCAATCACTTAAATGATTCGATGTTATCGGTTAAAGAAGTCCATTAAACGATTCAACTGATTGACAGATAATTCCTATTTAAACATTAAAAATTAAAAACACGAAGTTCAGCGAAGAGATTTCTTTTCAACAAATTTATTATCGAACTGTACAATCATATATATATATATATATATAATGTTTATTTTCAACTAGATCTAGTCAGTGAAAACGACTCAGTAAGTACTTTTACAGCTGCCGAAATAATTATTTACATCATTCTACGTTTGCTTATTAATCTCATTTCTCTAGGACATTTTCAATCGTATCTTCCGATTTTTTTTCATGTACCATTTAACTAAACAATATGCTCTTTCATCGTTTTTTTCACAACTTTTGAACTAACAAGTCAATACAAAGCAGGATTCAACAGCTATTTGGTTCAATCTTTTGACTTTAGAACAGTGTGTACACAATGCTTTCCCAAGCATCATACTAAAGACATTTTGGATTTGTGGTGAGTACGTTACTCTTGGATCAATGAAAACTTTGTTTCAATACAAATAAATTATTCATTCATTATTTTCTTCTAGCTTCGTCGATATATAAATCAAAACAAACTAGGTTTTATAAAATATTCCCAATTACATTATTTTCCTATTAAAACAATTTGTATTGTTATTCTACACATTTAAGCACCCGTACATACAAAATCATCAAAACATTTTTCATAACAATTCAACTATCTAATGTAGGCAGACAAGTTCTTTGAAAGCATTCACTCAAACAGAATGTCCTTAGTTTTAATTTAATCATGGCCTTCGTTCTCAGCCAGAGATAATGGTTTATTATTTTTTTGACCTAGGTACTCCTCTCATATCTGTTTCATTCAATATATCTAAAGAGTCTTTTGTCTTCGGATCTTTCGGCTAGGTCTGTATTGCTTTATAATGAATTGAAACGTCACATTAAATCTTAGTCTATTTCCATTTTTGCAATGGTCTGTCATTATGAACATTCAAATTTCATAACATTGTTAAGCATGTTGTTATTACTATTCTAAATCCTTGATCGGTTATTCACTAGATGATGATCGAACGTTTCGGCCACCTTTACTTAAACTGTACAGACATTCTGATCAACCTTACTGTTCTAGACCCTATAACAGTTGAATTTACGGGTTGATCTAAGCTAGACCACCATGGAAAACCTGGAAGCACTGGAAGATCATTTTCTTCAGTCTGAGACTCCTCTAATGCCTAATGACTAATCTCTCACCCATACCTAGCTCGGTGGTCTTGAGGTTGAGCGTTCGCACGTGAGACTGAAGTTTCTGGATTCGAGTCCTGTGTGTAGAATCGTTGATGTGCACTGTTGAAGAGTCTTACACCAGGACGAAATAGCTGTCCAATGCTTCCAGGTTTTTCATGGTGGTCTAGCTCAGATCAACCCGTGAATTCAATGTAAAATACTACAATCCCCACAAATCCCGTTACTGTTCTAGATTTCTTTGAATCTAACTCACATGATATTGTAAATAGTTTATTATTTTTCGAAATCCCAAACATTGGAAATTTCAAACCAAAATATTACATTCATTGAACAAAAGGGGAGACAAATTGATTGTAATTCATGCATTTAATATACAGTTGACAAAAACTTATACTACTTGACTAGATAGTGAGCGTTCATTAGTGATGAACGAAAATATCAAACATCGAAAAAGCATTTATAGAATATTATTGCCTGATAATTATAACTCCAATGTATATTCTAAAGAAACTTATTGCTACATTCCACAAGTGATGACGAGAATTATATGCTGTAACACAATGTATGGTGGCAATCAAGGTTATTATTTTTACTATTATCAACGTTATGGATTACAATGATTGAAGGAGGCTATTAATCAAGGGCACAAAATAATGTTGACTGCACTTAGAATTTCCACACGTGGTTATGTTTCTAAAAACCAATATGTTTTAAAAGTACATTATATTATAGACAAAGATAGTAAAATAATATGATCTGTTACTTTTCGATTCTGCATAAGATAAATTTTATTTATGATGAGGTTTCTAGAGGTCTCAAGACTCATAGAAGGTTTTAAATTCGACTTCATGTCGAAGCGTAAATTTACATTATACATCTGTTTTCAGACTTGCTTTCATCACTCACTAGTCTTCATTAATCATTTAGTTTAGATTATTTCTTTATAAAGATGTACGTCAAAATGAATAAAATTCACAAAGCTTCAGCTTAACAACGAGGAGTCTAGTGTGATTGAGGAAAACAACCGTTTTTCGGACGTTAATAAATGCATCAAATATAATAATTATTACATATAGTGAATAGCTTGAGCGTTTTCAAAAAATATAAAAAGATATAGTCTATTTCCGTATTAAATCAGCTTCAAAAGAAATATGAGTAATTTCATCAATCCTGGAAATAGTTAATATTCTAGCTACATTGCATATTTTAGGCCTTGGTCTTGGTTATCATTTCATAACTTATTACTGACTTACGCCTGATACCCCTCGTGGAAGAGCATGAGCTGTACAACAGCGTTCCACATCCAACTCTGTCCCAAACAATCCTTTCCAATTCTTTCCAGTTGTTATTCATCCTTTTCATATCGGCTTCTATTTCCCGGCGTAGTGTGTTCTTTGGCCTTCCTCTTTTCCGCTTCCCTTCACCATTCCAAGTTAGGGATTGCCTTGTGATGCAGTTTGGTGATTTCCTTAATGTATGTCCGATCCACTTCCAACGTCTTTTCCTGAATTCCTCTTCAGATAGAAGCTGGTTTGTCCTATCCCATAAAAGGATGTTGCTGATAGTATCCGGCCAATGGATGTTGAGTATTTTGCGTAGACAACTGTTTAAAAATACTTGTACCTTCCTGATGATGGTCGTAGTAGTTCTTCACGTTTCAGCTCCGTACAGTAGGACTGTCTTGATGTTCGTATTGAAGATTCTCTCTCTGAAGTTAGTCGATAGTTGTTTCAAGTTCCATATTTTTTTAATTGTAGAAATGCCAAACTTGCGTTACCAATCCTCGTCTTTACATCTGCATCCGATCCTCCTTGTTTATCAACGATGCTTCCCAGGTACGTCAATGTTTCCACCTTTTCCAAAGTTTCGCCATCAAGTGTGATTGGGTTGGTGTTCTCTGTGTTGTATTTGAGAATCTTGCTTTTTCCTTTATGCATGTTGAGGCCTATTGATACAGAGGCTACTGCTACATTTGCTGTCTTTGTCTGTATTTGTTCATGTGTACGAGATAAGAATAAAAACTTATGGAAATAATATAATCAACTACAGTTTGTTTGATGTTAATAGTTATATTGAATTCATTAAAAGATCTAAGTATGTACACAATTGTACTATCACAAACATGCATGTATGAATTTCCAAAAGGTACCTTGAATTGTAGCACAACGACATTAAACTAGAGAAATAAATGGAAATTTACAGTTAGAAAGCATCAAAATAATCAATAGATGTTGACTACCCCCTTTCATGTTACACTAAAGAAATTTCAAGAATTTCAATTGAGATTTTTAGCAATCCATATCCAAATTATAACTAGACAGAAACTTTTGAATTCATGTAATGACTGAATGTTTTATTACCAAATTATATCTATCTATGATTTATGAAATTTCTATTTTTGGTTTCTTAAACCGGAAATTCATACTTTTTCAAGACCTATCATTTAATCAGTATAAGTAAGAACTTTTTCATGAAAAGTATTCTCCTTAATTCAGATCAGAAAAAGATCTAATATAGAAAGTTAATATAGTGTATTTCTGAATATTTGATATTATACATACAATGAATTAAGGGATCTAATCAAATAGTTTTCAATCAGTGAACATCATAAACTACTTCTTGAAATGTTTTTGATCCTTATCTCTGTAAAATGATGTTGGATAATTAATCAAACGACTATTTTGAGACATTTATGGATAAGAACTGTTGTCTGTTTTAAAATATATCATTTGTTTTCAGATTTCAACGACTATTTTTACATGATGGACACCGAATGAACTTGTTCTTGTCTTTCGAAGTGATATACTTTAATAAGTAACTGATTATTGGTTTATTAAAGTTAATCAGTGAGGCTTGTTTATTTTAAATTTCAATTTCATCATTGCATGAATTCGATATTCAACTGATATCAGTTCATTAGGGAACTTAATTAAGATTGTGTTAAAAATGTAAACTAAAATTAGATAATTATAGATATCATATGAAATGAAATATACTTTAAATAATAAGTCAAACCAAGTAATGTGATTGAAAAAGCCGACTAATTGAACTGATACAGTTACATATATAAGAACTCTCGTTTAAATTAGAGCGAATAGTTTCACAGTATTTGAGCGCCGAGTTGATGTAAGACATTAAATAGGAATAATATATATTTGTAAAATCTCAGCGAATGAATTTGTAGTAAATCCAACGTTTCGCCTGACAATCTGGTTCAAGCTTTTTCAAGGAATTATAATCAAACATCAAAATTATCGAATATAAATAGGTACATGGTTCTTCGTTTCATTGTACACTGAATAGGTGAGTAGGTCATCCAATCAACGTTAATAATGTCTACACTGGGTATATATATATTAGTGTGTAAGAGATTTGTGATGTGAAATGATGTGTTAATATAACATATTGTATAGAAACGTAAATGGTGAGAAGAGAAATTTGATTCACACCATATATTGTCTCTTATAGGTGAATTTATAAGAAAAATATACAATTTGTAATATATACATTTACATTTTCATAAAATCCAATTATATAAATAAATGGCTGGTTATGATATATCCTGTTGTGTATAAGAAAATGCAATGTCATAGATTGCCATTGTATACATCTATTCATCATTTGATATCTTTGTAATCGTTACTTTTTAAACAATAACTTATTATACTACATTTTGCGGCGAAAATTACAAAGGAAACCTACTATAACAATTTGGGAGTGCATTTTTATTAATACAGAGCGTTTGGATACAGTTGACATTTATATAGATGTTTTTTTAAATTAATGATCTTATATTCTTTTTTTTTCAAGCTGCAAACGACCATTTCTCGTATATTTCAATAATGAACTAAGAATAAGCTTATCAAGTACATGGTTATTTGAGTTATCTTTTTTCTCACTATTAACGTAACTTCAGTTTCTTTGTCAAGTGCCTATAAGATGAAACACTAGCTTTTATATGACATGTAATAATTTCCAAAACATTTAGTTAAATAATCATTCAAATAAACGATTATCATTATTTGAACTTTGTGGCATTACCAGAAACTAGTGTTTATCAATACCTATCAAGAACAAACTCGTTATAACTATTTCAATGGAATAATTACTAAACCATATTTATTTGTTTAATAAGCTAATGCATTATAAAAGCAAGGATATAACATTCACTTTTCGACTAACATTATAGCTACTTAAAAAACTATACATAAACAACAAACATTGTCACCCAACTAATCTCACTAGGAAATTCTGGTGCTAAGAATTCAATGGATTAAAACAAATGAAGACAAAGTTTACTAATGTGAACCAAAGATGTTAATTATTCACATTTAAATCAATGATTATGTATCCAAATTAAAGTTACATATTTTTATTAGAATTCATGAATTAATGACAATAATACATTCGACAATTTAACTGTAAAACCGATTTTATTCAGACTGATAGGTCTTGGGTTCGAATCTCGCGAGGCGAGATCGTGAATGCGCACTGCTCAAGACGACACGGCCGTACAGTGCTTACAGGATTTCCATGATGGTCTAGCTTCATTTGATTCATGATTTCAACTATAAGAAAGTAGTTAGAACTGTTAAAATGGAACGTGTCGAATATACATTGGTTGATTATAAGACTTTTAATCTTGTCACATATGTTTGCTTATTTTCACTGTGTTGAGTAACAGTTTGAATTTATTTTTTATATGGAATAAATCATCGTATCCACAGCTCTTTTACTATCAATTAGGTCAGTTAAATAATTAATTTGAAAATTACATTTTAATAGTCCAAATATAAACAAAAAAATAATCCCTTCAGTCAATTAGGAATAGTCTCCAAAATCTAGGATTCGAAGTCCTTTTGAAGAAGTGGATGCTATGAAACCTTCATTAGAAACAAGTGATTAATACATATATCTAACGATTAGAGATGAATGAATAGTAAATTATTTATCAACTGAAATGCTTAATGATTGTTTACTATTTCCTTTGATATATAGAGAAAACACTTTCTCAGGAGACTTCTTATCAGCAAGTTCTCCTTAGTTTTTAAATAAGTTATTTTTTCATATTTATTTGTAATGTACACATGATTAGTTGATTATATCTTTATTAAAATCGAATGTCGAAGATATAATTTGGAATAACTTAGTCTAGTGAATCACTGAAAAATAAATAATTATTTAACAGCTGTTTTGTCCTGATTCAATAAACATTAAAAGAACATATATGCAATTACAATGAATGGCTAACTTAAGCCATATCATGAATAGGACGACCGCAAGATTATAAATATATATATCCTATATAAAATTATACACGCGGGAAAAAACACTTGAAAACTAAAAAAGGCTTGTTCCAAACTAGGGCAAAGTTATAATGTTATCTCTAAAATATAAATACATTTATCACAATGTTACTATTTGTTGAGAAAATGTCTGCTAATAGTTCTTCTCTCTCAAAAACGTCTTATATAGATATTGATACTGTTGGGACGGCCTCTAGAGGTCTTGAAGGAGCCGAAGAGTTTCCATCCAACCAGAACATAATAGAGCTTTCTAGTATGTCAACGTGGCATGCTACTACTGGACAGTAGCATAACACGCCTCTTTGTGGACTGGCTGAATTATAATGTTGATATAACAAACTCTAATATCTATAAATACCCGTAATTTTCTGTACATTTAAATTCTTACCCAACAATCACTTTCCCAATCTTCATCTATCTTCTGATTTGCTACTGTAGGGTTGTCTACGTTCGAGTTTCGTAGCTGTTTACCGTATTCTGAGTTAATCAAGTAGCGAATATAACAGGTACCTTCAACAGTTAGGGTGAAATTGTTCATCTACCTTATATTATCTAAACTAAGGAGGTTAATGGATTATATATGCTAATAAAAAAGATGTATTATAAATATATCTCAAAATACAGTAGACTAACACAAAGTTGACTATTATGTATATTTTTTAAAAACATACTTCATACCAGTACAGTGAATAATAATACTATTTGTATCAAATTATATGATTAAATCTGAATACTACAACTCAAAATGAACAAATCGGTAAATGTAAAATAACTTTGTAGTGATTCCCATTTATCTGATTAATTAAATAAGTTAAGTTATCAAAAATAAAGTTTTTTGAATTTTATCTGACCAATTAATTAGTGTTCATTATATTGTTATTTGGAGTTGGAAGCAGTCGACGCGATACAGTTGTCACTACAGTTGATGGTATTGTTTTGATTGGTTGATGTGTTTCAATATGTTTTGATACAGTTATATTCTTATCATTATAGTGGTTGGAATATTTGTTAAGTCTTTCACTACAGTTGTTACTAGAACTGTTAGATACATCATTTTTAAGCACCAAATCAGCATTTGTGTTAGATACAAAACTATCAGATTTAGCACTGTTAGACAATGGATGTGACAAGACTTCGTCAACCCATGCCACACTGCGCTGTGTACTAAAATTAAAAAAAAAACAAAAACAAAGCAAGATGTTAGTTTCCTTCTATTATTTGAATTTTACAATTAAGGATAGATACTTTATCCTAAAATAGATGCTGTGATTATGATTGCTATAATAACATTTTTTTGTTATCAAAGTCAGTATTTAAGAAGTAGTTCACTATTTATCTCTTTAACAGTCTTCATTGTATTGGAACATTAATACAAGAATTTATTTCGATGTCTGATTCAAAGAAGTTTGCCACTTACTTACCGGTTAAATAAAGCTCCTACGAAAATAGCTATTTGCTGATGAGTCAATTATACACTCATAATCAAGGGGACTAAAATGAGAAAATGGTGGTATTATTCTGTTATCAAATATGACATGCCCAAAGCTGTTTTGAATCTGCTTAATGGTAAATCAGGCAACAGTTTATTATTATCAAGATTTGAATGAATGTGAAGGTCATTTATATCTTCTGTATTCACAAACTTCAATATTTTTATTCAGTTTTTAACTATGATAATGTTCACTTTACTACCACACTTTACCTACTCATTTACTTGTCTACTTATTATATACTTACTTACTTACTTACGCCTGTTACTCCCAATGGAGCATAGGCCGCCGACCAGCTTTCTCCAACCCACTCTGTCCTGGGCCTTCTTTTCTAGTTCTTTCCAGTTCTTGTTCATTCTTCTCATGTCTGTCTCTATTTCTCGGCGTAATGTGTTCTTTGGTCTTCCTCTTCTCCTTCGACCTTCAGGATTCCATGTGAGGGCTTGTCTTGTGACACAATTGGGTGATTTCCTCAAAGTGTGCCCAATCCACTTCCAGCGCTTCTTCCTGATTTCTTCCTCCGCTGGAATCTGGTTTGTTGTCTCCCACAGTAACTTGTTGCTGATAGTGTCTGGCCATCGGATCCGAAGTATCTTGCGTAGACAGCTGTTAATAAACACTTGTATCTTCTGGATAATGGCTTTCGTAGTTCTCCACGTCTCTGCCCCATACAGAAGAACTGTCTTGACATTTGTATTGAAAATTCTAACCTTGGTGTTGGTTGACAATTGTTTTGAGCTCCAGATGTTTTTCAGCTGTAGGTATGCTGCTCTTGCTTTGCCGATCCGCGCCCTCACATCTGCATCTGATCCACCGTGTTCATCAATGATGCTGCCCAGATATGTAAAGATTTCCACATCCTCCAAAGCTTCTCCGTCAAGTGTAATTGGATTGGTGCATATTGTATTGTATCGGAGAGTCTTGCTTTTCCCTTTGTTTATATTGAGATCTACTGCTGCTGAGGCTGCTGCTACACTGGTCGTTTTCTCCTGCATTTGTTGTTGCGTTTGTGATAGAAGAGCCAGATCATCCGCGAAGTCTAAATCGTCAGGCTGCATCCTGCCTGTCCACTGTATCCCGTGCATTCCTCCAGATGTTGACGTCTTCATAATCCAGTCGATCACCAGGAGAAAGAGAAAGGGTGAGAGTAGGCAACCTTGCCTAACACCGGTCTTTACCTCGAACGAGTCGGTGAGTTGTCCTCCATGGACGATTTGGCAGTTTAGTCCATCATAGGAGTTCCGTATGATGTTGACTATCTTCTCAGGCACGCCGTAGTGTCGAAGAAGCTTCCATAGTGTCGTCCTGTCCACGCTATCAAATGCCTTCTCGTAGTCGATGAATTTGATGTACAGTGATGAATTCCATTCGATTGATTGTTCCACAATGATACGTAGAGTTGCGATTTGATCTGTGCATGATCTATCCTTACGAAATCCAGCTTGTTGATCTCGAAGTTGAGCGTCCACGGAATCCTTCATCCTGTTTAACAATACTCTGTTGAAGACTTTTCCTGGTATTGAGAGGAGAGTGATGCCCCTGTAGTTGTCGCACTTGCTCAGATCGCCTTTCTTTGGTATCTTGATGAGAAGTCCTTCTTTCCAGTCTGTTGGTACATGTTCTTCATCCCAAATCTTACTGAAGAGGATGTGGAGTATCTTGGCAGTTGCTGTTACATTTGCTTTCAGTGCCTCTGCCGGGATGTTGTCTGGTCCCGCTGCTTTGCCACTCTTGATTTGTCTAATGGCCATGCTTATCTCTTCAATTGTTGGTGGGCCAATATCGATTGGGAGGTCTGTGGGTGCTGCTTCGATGTTGGGTGGGTTCAGTGGAGCTGGTCGATTCAAGAGTTCCTTGAAGTGTTCTACCCACCTGTTTCGTTGTTCTTCAATGTTGGTGATTACTTTGCCTTCCTTGCTTTTCACTGGTCTTTCTGGTTGACGGTAATTTCCAGCAAGTTTCTTGGTTGTATCATACAGTTGTCTCATGTTTCCCTCTCTTGCAGCCTTTTCCGCTGTCATCGCTAAATCTTCCACATATTTACGTTTGTCGGTCCTGATGCTCCTCTTCACTTGCTTGTTTGCCTCTGTGTATTCGGCTTGTGCCTTGGCTTTTTCTGCTCTTGTTCGGCTGATATTGATTGCTACCTTCTTGTTCCTCCTTGCTTCAATTTTATCCAGTGTACCAACAGTGATCCATTCCTTGTGATGGTGCTTCTTTTGGCCCAGAACCTCCTGACATGTTGAAACGATTGCCTCCTTGATACCTTTCCAGCTGCTCTCTATGGTGGTTCCCTCTCCATTGAGTAGGTCATGAAAGGCCTCGAACCTGTTGCTGAGGGCTATGTTAAATTCGTTGAGTTTGTCAGCATCTCGAAGAAAGGCCGTGTTAAACTTTTGTGATGTTGTCCGCGCCATTGTCCAGTGCTTCTTGAGTTTTAGTTTCATCTTAGCGACCAGCAAATGGTGATCGGATGCTATATCAGCTCCTCTTCTGGTTCTCACATCCTCCATCGTCCTCCTGAACTTTTTGTTGATGCAGACATGGTCGATTTGATTTTGTGTAGTGTGATCCGGTGAAATCCAAGTGGCTTTGTGTATGTTTTTGTGTGTGAATATGGTGCCACCTATGACCAGTTTATTGAAGGCACATAGGTTTGCAAATCTCTCACCGTTTTCGTTCCTTCCTCCCAGTCCATGTTGTCCCATGACGTCTTCGTATCCAGTATTGTCCTTTCCAACCTTGGCATTGAAATCTCCCATTAGAATGGTCAGGTCCTTGGTTGGGCACTTCTCGAAGATTGACTGCAGCCTATCGTAGAATTGATTTTTAGCGTCTTCATCGTAGTCGTTGGTCGGCGCATAGCATTGGATGATGTTCATTGTAATGCCCTCTCTCTTTGTTTTGAAGGAGGCTTTGATGATCCTCGGTCCATGAGATTCCCATCCTATAAGTGCATTTTGTGCTTTTCTAGACAGCATCAGTGCCACTCCTTGTGTATGTGGGGCATTTTCTTCTTCATGACCGGAGTATAACAGAAGTTCTCCTGAAGACAGTCGTTGTTGTCCAACCTGCGTCCAATGTGTTTCACTGATTCCAAGCACTTCCAGGTTGTATTTCCTCATTTCCGCAGAAATTTGGAAGACTCTACCGGTCTCCCACATTGTCCGGACATTCCATGTACCTATAAAAATTGTCGCTCTGGTTGTAAGAAGGTGCATCGGCCTCATGACTTCCGAAGGAACTCGGCTTTCATCATGAGACGTCATTTTTCCTTCTACTCCCAGGGCAGAGTTTGAATGGTTTGAATGATTTTTTCTGGTTAGCGTTTTTTTAGCGAGTTGATTTTCTACGGGATGGGGTCGCTAACCCCATGCCCAACCCTCCTCCTTTACCCGGGCTTGGGACCGGCAGTAGCCCCTGGTGGAGCTACAGGCGGAGTTAGTGCACGAAATATACGTATTCAAAATCCATTCTCGTATTTGGCTTATTTAATTTATGATACAGAGTTACTCTGATTTCAAATTGCTGTCCAAATAATTACAATTTTACCGTAATCTGTAAATTCAATCAGGACAAAAAACAACATGAGATTAATTACTAGAAAGTTACTGACTAAGGCGGAGTTTATATACCGTAATCGGTTGATCTATTGAATATACTGTACAAACTGTTATAGCTCTAGATTTAAGCATTTGATATGTAGACCGACTAAAATTCATTTCTCTTAAGCCTGTATTCTCTCAAAGTTAAAATAATTCCATCATGACAAATTTTGCCATAACTGGTTTCCTTTTTAAAGCATATTACCATTTTTTTTTGGCGAATTGTAAATTGGAATCTGAAAAGTATCTTGGTGATGGAAAATAGAAAAATGGATCACTAATCAGTGTTTAACATCATGTTTGTATAATCCTCAGTGATGATCAAATTTTATTGTTCAAGTTATTGTATGATCAAATGTCTGAGTGACATGAAACCTCTTGCAATAAGTCTTAGAGTAAAACGATTGAGAGTAGTTGACAGGATTCTGTATACATACGACGCGTCCTAGTTTACAGTCTACAACTAGATATACACAAAGGGGAGATTCAGTCTCTTCAAGTTTATGATCACTTAATGTTGGTGTAATTGACTCATTCGTGAACTAGGTACATGGCTTTCTTCTGACTACCTCCAGATATCTAACAATGTCAAACTGAGTACATATAGACGTTTGTAATACATTGGACTCGAGTATTAGTAGTTTTAACGGTGTTATATAGGGCTTTCCAATGGAATAATTTTTATTTTAGTTCATTTTATGTATGTTAAATAACCTCCCTAAAAGGAAATTATTTACTTCACAGAAGTATGTTACGCCAGATAGTCTCTAATGCTAAAAGATTTACGGATCCTAAACACTAACTCCTTAATTTATACTCAGTAAACTAAAACATGGTTACACTTTTCATTACTGATGACAATGATAAGAGAAGCCATAATGTATGTATATTGCCAAACATTTAATGACAAAGTTTCTATTTATATGGTGTTTTAATTAAAAACGTTCAAATAGATTAGTTATCCAATATGTATACACCTGACTGTACATTATATAAGAACGATTTCATTGAATTAACAAAATCAAAGCTGTTGCCGAACTACAAGTTCCCTAAATTTAGTTGAAGATTCAATAATTTGACAGTAATACTGTCAAATAATACTTTTTTCTTGTGTAATAAATTAAGGGTAACCAATCGATCGGTGCAACCAACTTTAGAAGATATGAAACCAAAATATCAAATTACACAGTTGATTCGATAAAATACGACTGTTTGCACTAATCCAATTCATTTCTTGTATGAACAAACGTTTGAGTGTTGTAAGTTAAGTTTACTTGTAGTAAACATTTAAATTATTTAAATTACTCAGGAGATTATACTACTACAAATTTTACATTTATAAGACATTTTTCGTCTTACGATCATCTTCAGCATCGTTGTTCAGTAACTTTTTTTAACAAAAAACTTTGATATATTACCAATATCAACAGGAGTTTTGTGGAGATTCTAGTAATTTTATGGTTTAATTCATGAGTCGATTGAAACTAGACCAACGTAGAAAACCTGGAAGCACTGGATGGTCGTTTCGTACTAGTATGGGACTCCTCAGCAGTGCGCATCCACGATCCCCCTCCGCGAGATTCGAACCCAAGACCTGTCAGTCTCGCGTGCGAATGCTTAACCTTTAGACCACTGATCCAGCATCCAACGGTGTTAATGTCTAACTTCAACCAATCCACGAAATTGAGCAGCCGTTGAAGTTAGGCAATAACACCTTTGAAAGCCGGTTCAGTGGTCTAAAGGTTAAGCGCTCACGTGTGAGAATGATAGGTCCTGGGTTCAAATTCGCGGGGCGAGATCGTTGATGCTCAGGAGTCCCACACTAGGACGAAAAGGCCGTCCAATGCTTGAGGGTTATCTGTGATGGTCTAGCTGCAATTGACTCATGAATTCAACTATAATATTAACAATACTTTCTAGGCTCTTTATCCAATAGGAATTACATAATAATTCAACTGTTTATAAAACTAACTGTTAACGTACCTAGAATTTCTATTTGTTCTATTACTTCTTTCAGACTTTGAACTTTCATTTATTAGCACACCTTTAATTTGTCGTTTGTCACTGATTTCTTTCTTGTCCTTGTATTTGCAAATGCTACGATTTTCATGTTGCTGTGAACGATGTGTCTGAATTCCTTTATTATCTACACCTTGGTTCTCGGTTTTTACGTCTATTTGTTTAATATTGTCATTAGCTTTTGTAATATGTTCATGATTTCTAATTGCCGGTTTGACAATTTGAATTGGCATTGGTTTTGATAAATTAGGTTGTGAGTTTGTGAATGTAGCTTTAGGATGACTCCTATCTGAATATATATTTTTTGTAATAGTTTCTGCACATTGGATAGAACAGTCGTTGGAAGTATTAGTCCTTGAAGCAACTGTTGAAGGCACAAAATCGGGAGCTAAGCAACATTCTTTGCAAAAATTTAATTTATTTACCAGAGGACTTTGTTGGGAATATGACTGATCATTAACTAATTTTTCATTCACTACGTTTAATTGATTGTTTATTTCAGTGGCCAGACTTTCCCGTTGGTTTACCTTGTCGCTTACCTCATAAAGTTTTTGAAAATTCCATTCATCAATCGCTTGACGAGCTTGTAATAAACGATCAGAAAATCTGTCACGTGTCCTGCTGGAAGTTGCCAATCGAGGGTTATTGTGCATTTCATTATTATCTAGGGAGTTTTTTAACTTTGATTCTTTCCGTTCATAACCTTTCGTTTGTTCTGTTTCACAAGTGTTAGATGAATCAAGGTTAGGTATTTTCATACTTTTTGGTATATTATGAAAATAAGCAGATTCTAATGGATTTATCAGTTCTGTTTCACGTGATATAGCTGGAATTAGTAAGCCGCTGTTCAGTAATTTGCTCGTATCTGAAGAAGAGATAGATGGAAATAGATTTTTATTATCTAAGTAGTATGAAGAAGAACTTGATGCAGGCTGAGGAGGTGGAAGTAGATCTGTTCTATTACTGATGCAGGGAGGCTTGCTGAAAGTAGTGTGATTGTAGAATTGATAGTCATCTTTTAGACATTCATTTGGATCATTTTTCTAATGATGAGGTTGTTATCCAATAAAGTATAAAAAATTAAAACTATTTATTAGCTTTGTTGGATAGAAAAAATGTACTTTATAATGTCAAGACTAATTAGATACGCGGTAAATATGTTTTTTCTAGGGTGGAAGGAGTTTTTTAGTGGTTGCTGGAGACAATAATAAACTACACAATTTACTCTTTCTTTCTTTAGATAGTCACACATTTAAACTCATGTGCATGCAAAATACTTACAAACAGCATCTGTGAAAGAAATAACATTTCGTATTTTGACTTAAATGTAACTGAATCTCATATAGAATAACTTTACGAATGAAATAACAATGATAACATGTTTACTTGGATATCGTTTCACGTTATTGACTTTTTAAACATCGTCTGCTACTACATTTCAAAGGAGTTGACTTTTCGGCTTAAATATTACCGATGTTTTCATCTGTAAAGTGCATTTGCTTAGGAATGACACGTTTAAAATTGAACACGTAAAATAAAGAGAATATAGGAATAATCCTATTTGCACTGTATGATAAATCACAATAAGAAATTAACTTTGAAAATACACGTGACGATTATGCTTTACTCAACACCATTAGCAACGTCAAAAATGCTGCCATCCAAATTGTGATATCTACTAGTGAGAAATCCCAGTAAATCAAACTAGCCTAGAACAACCAAGTAATTTCGTTCAGCTTAATTAAGCTTATCATATTACATATATTATATATAATACTTTCTTATGCCTTGGAACCATAACAATATTCATCGTATCAGATAATCTGACTACTGAAATACTAAATAATGTATATGTTTATTAAGGAAATACTAGTATAATTATTAGCTTATGATCAATTCTACTACATTAAAGTTGGACAAATACGCCTTTGGATTTATTTAGAGAAATTATAGGAATTTTCTTTCACAGATGTGACATATTTCGTTAATATTACATTACTGATAGTGTGGTGTGGTCTACTTATATACACATAAGTAGTATATGGTGATGGTCAGACATAGAATGTATTTTGGCAGAAGATTAATAGAGAACAAACAGGAATGAAGCGAGATCGGTACGAAAATGCATGAACAATGAAATCAGAGAAGACAGACTGAGATTTGCAGAAGGAACAGTTAAGATTGAGACAATTGATTGTTATTTAGCAAATTAACTGTTTACTGTATGGTTATCAGAATTTAGTGAGATGGTCTGTAATTTATACTTACATGCATTAGATTGTCCCCACCCGTGTTCTTATTCACTACAATAGGTGTGTATTTATTTGCCATTTAAAAAGTAATAATCCGAAAGAAAACTATTTCACTTCAGATTCATTATTGTTTTTCTCCAAAAAAGCCTTTTATTACAGATATACTTGCAGGTGAATTAGTAATAATATTTATCTTAATGAATAAAAATGATATTGTCGATTCCATTTACTATACATGAAATCAAAGGTATGTAATTGATTCAGTCACATGAACCATATAAAAGTAAATGTACTTTATTGAATACTACCTTCGTAGTATCTTTTTTAATTACAAGTCATTAAGAAGAAAGTAGGTTGCTACTATACATATCACTTAACAAAGGATTATTAAAATAATGTTAAACAGAAAAAGTGGTAAATGGGTAGTATACACATTAATGTATATTCTAGTTAGTTTATTACCCCCAACGAAGTATCTTACAATTGCCAATAATTTGGCTGCAATTTCTTTGATGTGATAAAAGGCTGATTTTCTAAATAATATATTCTTGTTACGTATTAAGGCAGACCATAACTAACCTTGACAGAGGGTCGATTGTGTAACTCTGACCAATACTGTGATTCCATAGGTAATATTGAATAATTAACTGCAGAATCATTTTTTGGTTCAAAGTCCTTTTTATATAAATTATCTGAATTTGTGTTAGGTACTTGGCAGACAGATTGCTGAAATGTTCGTTTAAAGATTGTAGCTGCTGTCATTGCTGCTATCATTGCCAATGCTGAAATATTGGATGTAGTATTTGAAATTACATTATCAGCGTAATTACAACTATCGTTATTAGAATAAATAGGTAATGAATTATGTTTCATGAATGTTGATAAACAAAACTCATGATCTAGTCTATTATTACTCAGTTTTTCCTGTGATTCTGCATTGAAACTGGTTTGACATTCACGATCAACCAATGATCTCATCATGTTTGAATTTAATGGGAAATTGTCAGAACGATGTTTTATTGTATGTGATAACCATGAAGATGTATGAAGATCTGGTGTTTTATCAACGAGAGGATGTGAAATATTTTCACGACATTCATAGCAACCTTGATTGTCAGTCTCTTGATAAAGGTTTTCATTTTTTGATTTCATCTTCTGTGTTTCATATAGCTGTTGCATATGATGCATAAGTACCAATCTCGATTGCTGAATATGAAAATGTAAATAAATAATTTTAAGACAGATTTTTGAAAAAAGTAAAATTACAAATTTGCTTTAGCATATTTAACCTGAGCTGTATTCGTTCTATCTAATTTGTGGTAAAAAATAAGTTTGTTACTTATTTCACTAAACCTATCTTAAAAGGAAACTATATATTGAAGGCGTGAGTCAATTGAAGCTACACCACCATGGAAAACATGGAAGGACTGGACGGCCGTTTCGCGCTACTGTGGGACTCCTCAGCAGTGCGCATCCACGATCCTGCCTCGCGACATTCGAACCCAGGATCTACCAGCTTCGCGCCGGAGCACCGATACACCACTGAGCCGGCATCCAACGGTGTTAATGTCTAATTTCAACTGATCCACGAAGTTGAGCAACCGTTCACCAATTGTCTTCAGTGAGTTGATATCTCACAACAGACGTGGTTTGAACTCCACTGGTCACTGCTTCTTTTGATAACTTTAGATGAATGTTAACAAGATAAGTTCTTAAATAAAAACATTATAAGCTTCGAAATTTACATAATTTCCACATTGATCACGTGTATAATGAATTTTTACTATTAACGATAGCTAATGCATATACATTGTCTTCATTTACATACATTCCTTCTAGAACTATTTCTTCATTGTAACTAAAAGGTAAAGGTTGACTTCATATGTGCTTATTATTCTCATTCTTACCACGTTACTCAGAAGAAACTATCTAAAATCTAATGGAAGGCTTTCGTATTTTTAAATACCTTAAAGTAAATATCAATCAAGACAAATAAATTTCTTATATCTAACGAATTGGATAGTTGATGTAAATCACGCCCAACTAATAAACAATAATACAATTATCAAGATATTTTTTTTGCAAAAAATAATAAGTTATTTGTCAATCACACCCTTGATTATTAAATTCTCTCTTTAATGAAAAATTTTTTTTAATTTTATTATTCAGTAAATGAATGAAAGATGGCCAAATTATATGTAGAAGTACTTTTCATATCATTTATGGATATGATTCAAAACTGCCCCCAAATGCCCTGGTACGCCCGGGAATGGAGAGGGGCCGCCCTCTCTTTCAAAATGCTCTCACACGGCCACGCGTATATAGCCTCTACCAGGGAAATCCTACTAACCGACTTCTCGTAGCAGGGATGTTGTTTACGAAATTGAGAGGACGAAAAACGAATGTCCGTCGCTTTAGCCGGGTTGGTGCACACGGAAAGTCCACCTATGGGAGTTGGAAAACACTGATTCCAAACTAATGGTGCACATGGGCTCCAGTATTCCGAGGGAACAAATGGCCTATGAACCTATCGTTGTTCACCGTCTACCATGGGACTGCATCTCCTAAAGTTCGTCCACTTCTTTGTGGAATGTACCTTTAGGTCAAAGGCTCCAGGTGTAGCCCTCAAGAAAACCACTTGCGTCGGGTCTGGTCACCCGGGCAGTATCATAGCCCTCACACAATTAAATGAGATGACATTTTTGTGTCGCGCATATATATCTGGTGCCCCCTTGTACCAATATTGATGTGTTCAAATAAATAAATAATTGCAAAACTGAAAGAATCGCTTTTCTTTTTTTTCTTAGTTGAAGTGAAAACAAAAATATATCTTTTATATTAAGTTCAAAATTTATTATGGTTGAAATTTTCACGGACTTCTATATGATGGTATCGTTGTATTCTATATTTCACGGACTTCTATATGATGGTATCGTTGTATTCTATATTTCACGGACTTCTATATGATGACACTGTTGTATTCTTTACTTAATTTTATATTGATGGTAAACCAAATGGTAATATATTTTAACACTATATTAATATTAATCTAATGTTTCTAATGTAACAACTACCAGATTAAAGTTTATTATTATTATTATGAAAACAACACCTGAACAAATCGATTGAGTACACTATTAATTATAACTGTTTAAAACACTTAGTCCCTTTGATAAATTTTGATAATACAATGAGATAACTTTCGTTTTCTCACGGCATTATAGAAAGTTATTGTGGTATCGGTTGTTATGTTAAGCCCATATACTTTATTCTAGCTACTGGCCAAGCCAATTCACCTATACATTATGAGTCATATTTTGATCTTGTTCATTGTTCGCTTGTTAACCTTGACTACTTTTTATATGAGCGTATGTATGTGCACACATTGTATCTTATTCATCATATGTCTGTCATTCATTTTTGTCTGACTATAAATGTTGATTAATGCTTGCTTAAAATGAGTTGGCTTCCCAGCCATCTCCACTATGCATCATCTTTGCTTCTCTCGCTTACATTTGCTCATGTGCCCACAGCTTTCTGGTCTGCATCATTCATCAATAAAAATGTAGTTGCCGCTTCCTTTTGCCTTCAGATTTTATACACCGTTAAGGACTGGTATAATAACGGTTATCGAAGCGAACTATTATTGAGGCACGGCACTACATTATAACTTGAGTCGGGTTTAATACAGTTTACTAGTTAGACTGAATGATATATATACTTGTATCAACTAGTCTATTGCATGTGATGTACAATTTATGGTAAATATTTATTTTCCATTCTTATTTAACCAACGAAAAATCGAAATAGGATGGATAAAAATAAAAAAAAGAGAACAAACCTTATTTTGTATTTCAGTCAAAAATTTACAATTTTGTTTTTTCGTTTTTTTTCTTATATTTTATTAACACTAACGTTTTACAAAAGACACTGGTCAAATTTGTTTGATTATAAATATTCAGTATGATCGTCTTTCTGATTTACTAAACTACACAAAACAAATTTAGCAGTAATTTTTCTGACAAGTTTAGTTTCATAGTTGAAATCATAAGTCAATTGAAGCTAGACCACCAAGGGAAACCTGTAAGCACTGGACGGCCGTTTCGTCTTATTATGGGACTCCTCAGCTGTGTGCACTTTAATATACAGTAATATTTATAAGCATATACGAAATATTAAACCAATCAAGTCAGTTTATGAGTCAATGATAACAGTAGAATAGATTAGATAACTAAAAATAATAATAGGTGAAAAGTACAAATTGGTAGTGTGATGACAGGTGTACTAGTTGTGATAAGAATAATAAAGGCTTGAATCAATGTTACATAATAGGAAATAGGTCAACGATTAGAAAATATAGACACTGAAATACCATTCATAAAATTAATATAAGATTACGTAACAAGAAGTGTTCAGATAATTAGATCGTGAAGCGAATATTTGAAAAAATAAATAAATCATTGGTAGAGGGGGTGAAGAAAAATAAACGAAGAAAGAGTATGGAAAATAAAATTATTTATTAAGGTCAAGGGAGAGGAAAGGATGTTACAAATTTCTTATGAACACAAAGGCTTGGATTGTTGGATCGAATTCTTATAGCTTCTGTTATATGTAAGAGACGAGATAGAACCCCATAAGGAAAACTAGTAGGAATACGATAAATAAGTTTAGCTGATGATGTACTACGTGATAGACTGACTAGAGCAGTGAAGAGAACGTTTGATGCAGCCAACCTCTGTCTATCCTACTCGACCCGATCTATGGTGATCCCCCGACTAAAGAATAAGTTACTGGTTATGCCACTTCTGTGTGCATCTACGAATTCATCTGCTCCTGTGGAGAAAGCTATATTGGGCGCACTACTAGACAACTGAACCAAAGAGTTAGTGAACACCTCCCTTCGTGGTTAGGAAAAGGTATTGTCAAGTCAATATGGAGCTGGGTTCTTTCACACTTGATCGATAGCGGTCACATATAATTGACAGAAATCAGTCATTTAAAGTTATTTATCGTATTCCTACTAGTTTTCTTTATGGGGTTCTATCTCGTCTCTTACACATAGCAGAAGCTATAAGAATTCGATCCAACAATCCAAGTTTACTTTCATAATATAAAATAATGGTCATGAACTTCTTGTAAAAAGAATATAGTTTTCAAATCAGAATTCTTTCAAAGATTTAAGATAAAGGAGGTTTGATAATAATAGTCATAATTTACTAATCAAGATAAGTGAAACACTTTCATTGTAATCTCTAAGCTTCTTAGATTGCTTTAGTATATTTCAATAATATACCATAGGATCTTAAAACGTTAGATAATTAAGTAGTTGTCTATTAAGCAGGTTTTTCAAAGTTAAAAATTAGTAATGTGTAGTAATATCAGTGCTGTACTCATATCTAATTTCTGAAACAGTTTCCACATAACCAGCGAATGATACGTTTGGGTTGTTTAATTAATGCAGTTTTTTACTGATGCTTAAATACTTTGGCAAAATAGTTGATATAACTGTTGATTTGAAAACCTTCAATTGATCTACATTGTTATGAAGTTAAACATCAGTTGAACTATATATATAATAAAAGTAGTGTACATCTGAAATGAATATTTATGGTCTATAGGACTTCATGAGTATATTTCACTTCATCTGCTTGAATGAAGCTAACTAAATCACACAAACCATCGATGCGTAATAAAATATAAAAGTCAACGAAAACTGGTTAAATATTGTTTCTCCCGTAGACAAAATAATACTGAAAACTTAGTGAAACTACATATTATTATTGAAAACGTTTATCTATACTCTCCCGGCTCTGTGTACAAAAGAAGGGTATCTAATTTTGTCATATTCTGGATCGTGCACTCTGTTTTACAAAATGGCGAGAATATCTGAAATTAATTTTTTATGATTTCCGTTAATTGTTTTAACTTGTCAGAATTTACAAAGTAATTTCTATTTGGTTCAAAATGTTTTTGGTATTAAGCACAACTATAATTTCAATTAGTATGTGTTATAGGGTGTGATAACCGGTTCACTTTTTATTCGTCAGATAAATATTTGCTTGATCTTTGATAAATGGTGCTCAGTGTATATCCCTAAACAGTCAGTCCTATACCAGGATGAAGCAGCTGTCATGTACTACGCGATTGTCAATCACACTCAAAATGATATTGATCTTTGATGAATACCATCTAAACTTTTAATACTGTTTACGGTTTCTAATGTATTATCATAATTAAAGACAGACAAGTATTGATACACAACAGTGGAACATACAATTTCTGTATTCATGTACGAAGTTTCAGCCCACAAAATCATTTCCAAAGAAGTCTCTTTTATAGCTTTCTATCTTATTCTCCATATCGCTGGAATTTTCGGAATTCAAGCATCTTCAAACGACTGACAGAGGAAATATTAAACTAGATCGTCTACTCAGAGTTCGCCATTAAGCTTTGCTTAACACGAAAATTCAATCTATGAAGTTGTGGGATTTGTATTTATTCATTCAAAAAAGAATAAAGATTTCTAATTGATTGATGTTCAATTAACTTGAATCATTAACAAATAAATCAAACTGCAACAGATGAAAGGGCCATTTAATTACTGAAAATACAAAGAACCATCACAACATAATCAATTACCTTCAAACTTTGTATCCTTGACATCAATTGCAATTGTCGATTTCTGAGAAATTCCAAGCGTTCTGTTAACTGAACATTATTCAGTTGGTACATTTGTTGAGAGCCTTCGAATGATGGATCACAGTCATTTTTACACAAGGAACTGTTATTGTGCATACTAGATGAAGAAGTGCTAGAACCAGATATACTAGAGTTATGATGATGAACACTACTACATGAAGCTATTTTTCTTTGAAAAGCCTGAGGCGATTTGAAGGAACTTTGTGAAATATTTAAGTGTTCTTTTAAAAGACTTATAGCATCATTAGTTTTCACACTTTCCGTTTGCAGTCTTTCTATCTCTTTTATAATTTCCCTGAAATTTGAAAATTAATTTATATATTCTATCAGATAACTGAAACAAAATACAAAACCATTTCATTTAAATGAAGAAAAAGGAATAATTATTCCTCAATTTTGACATTTGGTACTTTAGCCAAATTAATGAAAATTTAAAACTCCATGTCAATAAACTGTTCAAGCAGTTTTCAATATAAGAATAAAATTATTTTTCTCAATAAGATTTTAGTAGTCAGACCACTTGATATGTTATGGGTGTTTAATATTGAAGTAATTAGCGAAGGAAAACGTAAAACAAACTACTTAACGTGATACATCAAATATGAAGGTTCATAAAAATTCATGGATTGCTCATCAGCTTAGTAACTGTGGCTATACCATTCATACACTAGTTTAGAACCCCTTGATTTCACATTAACAAAGATATATTTTTGTTCGTTATGACCTACATTTTATATGCAGCAGTGTTACTATCTATGATATTGCCATAAAGTATTGTTTAATATCTTACGTGTATAAGTGTGGATACTAGAATTAACAAAATCAATAGCTTCCTGACACATAATGTTTCTGTATGGAACAATACAAATCTTTAGATTTTTGTTGGTAAATGCTTTGATATAACACCATTTTGTGTAGAGTCTACCAGCATATATTCTCTGGGCTATGAACATTAGATAGCGAAAAGTAATAATATAAAGTAATTTTTCTTTCTGACAAAGAAGTAACGTGACTGTTCTTTGTGAATTTGATTTGCGATTTTGTGGGGTTGATAAGACAAATTGATAAAACAGATTTCATGACTGATATTTGTTTTTCAAATAGCCACTACAATTATACTTGGCTAAGAACATTACACAATTTAGTAGTGGAAAGTTTTTAAAGTTGATGAAATAAATACAATTAATGAATGAAATGTATATTGCAAATTTACTAAACAGGCTATGAATGCTTGAGTTCACTTTACCAGCTATCATTACCTTTTTTAAAAAAAACTAATTACCATAATATGCCTTCGTCTTGATGGAATGCAGTTTGAAATAATGAGATAAACGCGATGAGGTGTAATACAGTTAAAATCAGTGCATAAAATATCATCTTTACTAATAGTGTGTTCTAGTTCACTAGTATGTTCTAGTTCACTACTATGGTAATAATACAAACAGTTTTACAATGATTTGGGACGAACTACAGATCATTAGCATTATAAAAAGATATTTGAAAAATTAATAATGTGAGTGAAAACACAGTAAGCACTCAGGTTTTGTTTTAGCCAGAGTAGTATATATATAGTGTAGGTAGTATATGAATACTTAGAACATTAATAGAATACACGTAAGTGATTATTAGTTAAAGGGCATGTTCGGTATAACTTATGTTACTATACATAGTTTCAATTTTTAGGTTATCTTATTTCATATTTATTGTCTACATGTACTGGGATATCAAATTATATAAATCAATATAGTTCAAACGTTGAACAAGTAACATACTATCTATATTCAGTGATTACAGTTTTGGGCTTAAAAATGATATATCTGTCGTTTACCTTGATGTATTTTTTTAAATAATACACATTCTTATAAATATCCTTCAGAAGACGATTTGTAGCTTCTGTAAATCTGAACTAAAGTTATTATGAATGACAAAGACGTGACTGACTTGAAAATGTATGCCGCAAATTATTAATCTCTACGTATAATCTTTACTTATTTCAACTGAGCAGAGACTTTTGCCGCTAATTTGATTATTGGTTAACACTTAGTTCATAAATTCTTTTCGGAGTATCAAGTCAACATACCTAGTTCTCTGGTTGAAATCATAAACATTCAATTTACGAAACGGATAATTTTTTTTACAATAAATAACCAAACGATCTAATAGAGTTTAATGAATACACTACCTGTTATAGGCTTCTATTTTAAGTATCATATTCTTTTGTTCCTCTGTGAAATTTGTTGAAGTGACACCATCAGTTGTATCATTATTGGAGATCTAAAATGAAATGAATTATATTTATATTTATTAAAGAATGTAATTTCAACAAAACACTAATTGTATTCTTCAATCGATAATAATAATAATCATATGGGCAGTTCAAACAATTATACTGGATGTATTTTTCCTTCAAAGTTTGGTTAACGCAACCAAAACAAATCAGGTTTTACATGGTGGTCTAGCTTCAATTGATTCATGATCTCAACTATTAAAATTACTATAACATTCACAAAACCCCTTCTGATAAAAAATCATGATTAGTTTTTCACGAATTATAATTGTAAAATCTTTATTTGACATGTAGTACGTTATTTTTTGGTGTATAAGATACTACGAAAGTAAATATAAGACATCTGGATAATAATAAGAAAATAGGGAGTGTGAATCAACGTTTGAATCCGAGTTTAAGGTTATGAGTAACTAAAAAGTATAAATAATGTGATATATTCATACAAATTCTTTGTTGAAATTTCTATAATGCCATCAAATTTCAGAAATCATACATTAATGAAATTTGAATACACTTTTAGTTTTTCATCTTCACTTTCATGGAACTATAACATGGGGGGGGGGTTATAAATGAGTTCATAATATCAGATCTGACCTTCTCACACCAATTATTTTTCAAACAACAATAAGGGTTTCTGATGAAAAATCAATAAATTTGATCTGGCAGCCGTTTGCTCCTAAGATCATAATTTATCAACGTTTAGTTTATCATTGATGTTTATTGAATTTCTTTTCTGCATCATAAAGATGACTTTGAAGGTACTAACTTAGGTCAGGTAGTCTTTCCGTCAGAAATCACTAGTACTGATCCAGCTCTTTTAATGTCTTGTAGTGTCTTTTGTTATGTTAAGCCCACACATAGCTTATTCTAGCTTCCGGACAAGTGAGTTTATTGATTCCTCTCAAGCTACTTTTTGACCTTGTTAATTATTCGCTTATCAACATTGTCGTGTTTTTGTAAGTGTATGTGTGTGCATTTATTACCTTACTCATCACATGTCCGTAATGTATTTTTATGTGACCATAAATATAGATTCACGCTCGATTAAATTGAGCTGGATCACACGCCTTCCCAACTGCACTTTATTTCCTTTCGCTACATATATATATATATATATATATAATATTTTTGTGATATATCATTTGGATATCACAAATATATTATTTATTTACTTTCCATTGATGTTTAGGACTGCAATTGATCAGTCTCTTATTGGCAAATGTGCATACTGTGCGTATTGCCAGCTGACGAGTCCCAAGTAGAACGAAACGCGCGTCCCGGATTCCCCTGCTGGCCATCCATGTTTAGGACCGCAACTGGTCAGTCTCTTATTATGTATTATTTATATTTATAATGACGCATTGATTATTATCGGTTAGAATAGTAATGAATAAGAATTTTTTTATCTAATATAACAATGTACATTTAACAAATCTGTATCAGTAAATCACTACTTCTTACGTTTTATTCGGTGAACAAAAGTTAGGTTAAACAACAAAAGTATGTACAGAGGACTTTTATCTACGTATTAGTACAACTGCTTTTAGCTGTGTACCCTATATTTATAAAATTAATCTGGTTATATTCATAACCACAAGAGCTAGAAGAACCAAACCTATTACATAGGTTGGTGATAAGGGGTTTCCAATAGAAGCATGTGAGAAGTAAATGTTTAGTCATTAACATGAACCTTTTTTTAGAGAACCACCAAAATCCAGCGGCGACATTGCCAATGCCCATTGTCCGCTAAATCAAAGAATATCTTATCTCGTCATCACTTCCTATCAGTTTGTAATGTTCACTTACTACTCATTACGATTGGTTATACAGTATATTCCATTGCAATCATTGATTGATAACTTTCAATCTTTGGTTTTGCAGTTGTCTAATATTTATATAAATATTTGGGCACACTAGAGTTAAGCCTGATGGAGTTCTAACTGAAGATATTATTATTCTTCTCTGTGCTATTCCGATAGAACTAGTGTTAATATTTTTAATAATCTATCTTCACATTTTATAAAGTCTTTACGATTCTCAGTGTTTAAGAGCGAAAAATTGATGATAAAAACGAATGTGTAGCTATTTTACTCTATATAAAACTAAATCATGCAACAAGATTTGAAAAGATGGAATGTGGAATCTAGGACTTGTGTTTCGTTTCATTCAGCACTATTTATCTGGATGTACTTCCATCCCGGGTTAGAAACTTACTCTGGGATTCGAACCTAGTACCTTTTGTTCAAAGTATCAATGTGTTATTCACTTAGCTACTGGATTCATATAGTCATTCACTAAGACTGATCACAATGCAGTCGAAATATCAACATTGGGATAATCCGAATTATTACAAATCAAGGTAACAAACTTCGAGTTTACAATCATGTTGAAAAAATTAATTTTTTTTATCTTGTTATTCAAAAACGACGTCCTTTATCATTTATCGCAAATTATCAAAGGCTTCTAATTAAGAGAAGTTTTATATAGTAAAAGAAATCTGTGCATAGTTGTCATCAGTTACTTTGAAACAAAATACTTGAGAGTACTTAAATTTATTAGCGAGACTATAATTTATGGACGACCTTTGAACTCATTTTAAGCGACCTTGAGAAATGTTAGCCAATCAGTAAACAGTCAGCATAGAGTAAAAATATATTATACAAAACTAAACAATTAAAGTGGATACATCCTTTTATATGGTCCAAAAACTTGTCAAGGTTAGGAAAAGTTTCAAAGGTTCCAAAATCTTAATGCATAAGGTAGAGGAAGTCATCCACATGGCTCCATAATAGTTGGTCTCTGGAACCATGATAAGGTTACAAAAACCCTCTCAGCCTCGACCACATAGCTTCAATATTGTTTGTGTGTACTCCGGTTGTGTCAGTTTATCATTCTTATTATGGGTATGTGGGTATGATACCGATTGGTTTCGCTCTTGATGATAGATGAGTTATGTATTCATATATTATTTCAACAAAAAGGAGCTTATTTCGTATAAGAATTGTTCTAAAAACTTTTTTACGGTTTAGCCTCATAATTAAAGCCACAGGAATCCTCTTCGTTACATTAATCATCATTGAACAAAAAGTATAGATCCTTCCACTAAGAACCTACTGGTTCCCATGATGAATCAATCTAAGCTAGACCACCATTGAAAACACAGAAACATTGGACTGCCGATTTAACCTCTTGTGAGACTGCCCATCGGTGCGCATTTGCGATCCCGCACGAGGGACTCAAACACAGGATTGCGGATTCGCACTGCTGAGGAGTCTCACAATAAATCGAATCAGCCGTCTACTGCTCCCAGATTTCGATGGTTGTCTAATTTATATTGACTCGTAAATTTAACTATAAAAATGCTACAATCCCCACATATGTCCCATACTGATAAAAAGATACTAATGAAAAGCTATTTTTTTTACCATTCATTCATTATTTTCATTTGTATGTTACAGAATCATTATTGAGACTCTGTGATGATAAATTTACTTAAGATGGTAAAATATACTTGTAGCTTGGACACAAGATTTTTAGGATGTTTTGTTCTCTCAGCTGGATAGTTTAATCATAAAACCTTCATTTTCTTTTTCGACGATATCATCAGCACACTCTTCAATAAGAAGTGAGTCATTAAATTGCCTTACAATTAGCTATCTCCCTATTTTGGGAACCTAGAGTTTGGTTGTATATTTCTCATAGGTGTGTGAACGTTGCTTGCACGTTTTTTCGAATGCTTCCACCTCAGATTTGATCTCTGGCTCATAGAATAATACATCCACAGAATCTTAGTGTTGTCGGAACATTAATGTGTTGTTTATTTGTACATTTATATGTAACATCAGTTAGCAAATGATAGTATTCAAACTAGAGGTGTTACAGCGGAAATGAACACGTTATTCACTATGATAAGTAATTTTTTCTACTAATGAAATTTAAATTATTGTTTTTTCATCACATATTTATGTAAATCTTGTCAGCTGTCGCTTATTAGACAGGAAGTTAGTCGCGGCTTATATTGCCCAGTGAAACTGGGTAATTATCGATCGAATCCTTCAGAAAGCGGTAGTTACCTTATAATCACAGATACACATCTATCATGAACAATGAATAGTACGAAACCTAGGTTAAAGATTCCTTGTGGACTACATATAAGCACTTAATATCATTATTTTTAAAATGAGAAAATTTAGATTTAGACATGATGTGAGGAAAAATTATCATTGATAATTATTGAATTAAAACAATGGATTATATTATTTCAATCGTCTTCGAATAAAATCAACTGAATGAGATAAAATCTATCTTCTTAAATGTGATATCGAGTGATGCAGATTGAATTTTTGCAGTATATTTTTAGTGAGACAAAACAGACCTTTGATCTAAATGTAGATGTCGTTCACCGTCCAAAATTCAAGTAACAGAATTAACATTCGTTTCACATGTAAATCAGTTTGATGTAATGAAATAATAAAAATGAAATAAATGGGTTCTATGCAATTTATTTAATTGTGAATATTTACGTATCAGAATGTAACATAACCTAAGTCCTACATTGGATTCTGAAATTAGAAATAAATGATATCCATACTATGTAGGCTACACATCTTCTTGAGTAATATTAGTATGAAAACAACCGACTTGACAGTTTTATGGATTAAATCAAGACATAATATTTTGTTGGATTTTGAAAAACACATGAACTCTCTACTTCTACGATAAAGCCACCCAGGATTTAAGCGACTTAAACAAACTACAATGCTTCTTGAAACACAGACTCAATGTAACTCTTGACTTGTTTATTTGTCCTGCATTATACTGATAAATTTGAGATCAAAATAAAAATAATGTACAGGCTAATTAGTGTACACTGTTTTAACAAAAATATTATACATGCCTTTGTCATTTTAATCAAACAATAAGGAAATTTCATATTTGATTAGATTATGTTACTGTGTACGAATTCCAGAGTGATCATCAACTCTGGGAGGCAGGTAAATCCAGCTGACGAGCCCCAGACAGGACAAAACGCGCCACTATGCATCTCTGCTTATAATGCTTGTGAATTATGGCTATATCAAGGCAGTCCGCACAGTATACACATATGCCAATAGGAAACTGATCAATTGCAGTCCTAAACATCAATGGGAAGATTCAACCAAACAATCTCAAGTGAATTTAAGTTATGTTTTGTTTATCACTAAAATTGTAAAACTTCAAATAGATTTATGAAGTCAAGTGGATAAAACGTTTATATTTCCTTTGAAGACTTGTTGATTATAAATTAAATAATGTTACAATGACATTTATATTTTGATAATTATAGACTGTGATATGCCTTTTTTTAAATCTTAGTAAGTTAACGTTCTAGTAAAAATGTATTCTCACTGACTAGTACATTTGGTAAAATGTTTGACCGTAACACTGTAGTGAACGAGAACACGAGTTGGGCATTGAAATGCGTTTGAAACGAAATTACAGAATATTTCAATGAAATCTGACAACCATACAATAAACGTTTAACTTGCAAACTTTGAATTAATTGTCTCAATCTTGACTGTTTCTTCTGCAAATATCAGTCCATGGACTCTGATTTCATTGTTCATGCATTTTCATACCAATGGCGTTTCGTTCTCGTTCTTTCCTTATCGATCTTCTACTGAAATATATTCAATGCCCAACCATTGTTATATATTACTTACGTGGATATAAGTAACCCACATCACAGTATCAAGTAATGTAGTTAGAACTCTAAGATAAGGTATTTGGTTTTATAACACTAACTTGTTTCAGTATCAATTAAACGTCTATCAATCAAATTTGGATTCTATTTTCTTTTCACTTTCGTCTATAGCCCTTACATACTCTTAAAACTTATATCTTTGAATTGAACCATGAGTCTTCAATTTATTTTCTATGCTAAATTTAGCATTATGAAAATTCCCTAAAGGCAAAATAAGAAATTAATGTGAATATTTTTGAATTTTTAAAAGGCATATGAAAAACCGTATGCATCTATAAGTAGTTGTCTTAGACGATATTGAAAGGACCAAAATTTAGCTTAGTATGAATATTTCATTAATAATAATGGTTTTTAGTTTACTTTAGGATAAAAATTGCAACCTTCACTCTTTGAATATCATCAAGTGAAATATCTCACTTCCATAGTTTGTGCCTGTGAAACTGATAAAACTATCCATTATTCATATTTTAGGGATTTATCATAGAAATTTATTAACATAATTTACCCAAACAATAACATTTTTATCTTTTGCTAACAGATTGTACCTAAAGTATCATTCAATGTATAGATCTGTTAATTTATTATTGTGTTATTAAGAAACAATTGAATGTGTGCTTTTAACTTAATAACTGGACATAATTTTGTACATCAAATTATGATTCAATTGAAGCTAGACCATAATGGTAAACCTGGAAGCACTGGACGGCCGTTTTATCCTATTGGCGAACTCCTCAGCAGCGCGTATCCATGATCCCGCCTCGCAACACTCGAACCCAGGACCTATCAATTTCGTGGATCGGTTGAGGTTGGACATTAACACTGTTAGATGACGGCTCAATGGTCTAGTGGTGAAGCGCTCGCGCGTGAGACTAATAGGTCCCGGGTTAGAGTCTCGCGAGGCAGGTTCGTAGATGCGCACTGCTGAGGAGTTCGACAATAGGATAAAACGGCCGTCCAGTGCTTCCAGGTTTTCCATGATGTTCTAGCTTCAACTGACTGATGATTCAAACTTTAAAATTACTCAGATCTCCGCAAAAGCCCCTTCTTGTAAGTGGACATAAGTCTATTACAATTAATCCATATTTTGTATCCACGTTGAAATGCTTCGATTAAAATCTATAATAGAAATAATAAACTGTTTTGATTTCAAATAGTTTATTAATTTTGAGATGGTAAAACACTTTAACTAACTTATAATATCTTTACTAAATGGGAGTATATATGATGATAGAATTTGTTACATTTGATTTTTATTAAAATATTGAGATTGTCCACTACTTAAATCCACATTATAAATAAAAGAATATCAGTGAACATGGTTGTTTTCTTTAAACAAACTGAAGTTATGACTGAAAAAATGCCATTATCTTGTTATGTTAAAATACTTAGTCTTATAGCTAAATTATACCTAATATCCTTTTTAATGATGGTATTAAAATAGTCAATGATAGGTGAAAAAAGTGAGTTTATAATAATATAAGTCGGTAACTGTTCCTGAATAGTACTGAATGTATGTCGACCATGCGCATTGTTAAATTTAACATACCAATCATACACAATTTCATTTATTTGCTTATGATTACCTAATGTACAGAAGTATATAAAGTGACTGCCTTCAAAATGTGATTGTAAAATGGTCACTTATTATTATTATTATTTAAACACATAAACAATGGGACAAGCAGGCACCAAATAGATATGCCCCACATAAATCAATCGATTTGTGTGAGGGCTAGGATACTGTCCAGGTGCCCAAACGGAACCGGGTGGTTTTCTTAGGGGGTCATACCCGGAGCCTTTGACCTAAAGGTCCAATCCACAAAGCAGTGGACCAACTTTAGGAGATGCAGTTCCATGATAAACGATGACCAATAATTGGTTCAAACGTCGTTTGTTCCCTCAGGATACTGGAGCCCATGTGCATCATTGATTTGGTATTAGGGTTTTCTATTTCCCCCAGGTGGATACTCCGTATCCTTAAAACCCGGTTAAAGTGCAGGACATTCGCTTTTCGTCCTTTCAATTTCGTAAACAACAGTAATGCCGTGAGATGGCAGTGGTTGCATACTCGTGGCCATGTGAAAGCATGTCAAGGAAGATAGCGGACTCTGTCCATCCTCGGCCATAGCAGGGAATTCGGGGGCATAAAATGGTTTCAATGAATTATCAACTGTTCCACTGAATCAGATGATTCCTAGTAATAGTCTTTACAGAACATAATTACACAACATAAATGTTGAATAAATTCTGGATAACTGCCATATAAGAAAGGGATACACTGAAAAAACAGATGTCCGAAGTATATCAGACTAATATAAATTTTAATCGGAATTACTTAAAGTTAAACGAACATATTTCTGTATAATGACAACTTTTATAATCAAGCTTTCTGTACAATTAGCAACTTTGAATGGTTTACATGTTATTTCGCTAGCTAAGATAATTTGTTTCATAACTCATATGAACACAATACATAATATATATTTATGTATATGCATACAGCTAAATAACTTCCGTTTCACTAATGAAATTATGCAAGAGCGTATTATTTATTGATCATTTACTTTGAACTACTGAGTCCATGAACGTTTCTGCACATGCTTGTTAGTGATTATTTAATTATCAGAAGGAGTTCGGTGGAGATTTTAGTAATTTTATAGAGTTGAGATCATGAGTCAACTGAGGCTAGATCATCATCGAAAACCTAGAAGCACTGGATGGCCGTTTCGTCCTATTATGGGACTCCTCAGCAGTGCGCATCCACGATCCCGCACTCGCGAGATTCGAACTCAGGACCTACCAGTCTCGCATCAGAGCACTTAACCGATAGACCACTGAGCTGACCGGCATCCAACGGTGTTAATGTCTAACTTCAACCGATCCACGAAATATTGATTATTTAATTACCAATCCGAAGTTGACAAACTTTACTGTGAAAAATCTATAACTCCTGTTTTGTTACATTCCAAGTAGATTATCTAAATATGGTGGAAAGTATTTACAAGTCTGAATTAAAACTGATTACTCAATGCCTGCAATGCCTAAATTTTAGCTACAAGGCATCTTGTTCAGCAGCTATGTGATAATATTAATAAAAAAGTTTGTATAAAACAAAATTCATATTTTGGCTTCAATTGTTTAAAACTAATCAAAAGATAGTGGACTTAGAAAATCTGTTCTACTGCTGAATATTTGTTCAAGGACTGGATTTGATCGAATTAATCTTGAATTTTCACAATTTTAAAACCCGAAATGTTATCATGAATTATGCTTCTAGAAATGATATTATGGTTCAATAACTTTATTTATATTAGTTGATAAATAAACATATGAAAATATACTTTCACAAGTACCTCACCTGTAATGAACAATGTTGATTTCGTAGTGAATTATCCATATCTGAATTTTGTTCAGATTTACATGTACAACGACAAGTACATTTAGCAGTTTTCATATTTTGACCCGAAAATTACTCAATTTAAATATCATAAAAAATGTGTAATAATCCGTCGGAATTTAATGAAATCTCTATTCATAACCATTCTGTTATAAAAGAAGACTGTTAAAGGAATATCTCCTAGATAAAGTTCCTTTTCATTACTTGTATACTTGAATCGGTAATTATACAAATTTTGGAGTAATAACATTTATACCAGGACATTTTTATTCCTGTATTTTTGATTTGTCCAATTGTGAAGGTCACAATTATCCTAACGAATGAGAAATTTTTATTAAAATATGTATAGCGAACAAAATACATTAACTTCTGTTATATAATAAAAATATTCAGTCACTAACCACTTTTATTACGTGTATAAATTGCATATTTGGTCAGATTTATTTGAGGCACGTATATTTTATTGTCTGTAATTAAATCCTACTTATTAGGAACACAGGAAAATGTTTTCGATTTAATATTTCGATATAGTGACTTCTTTCTTAGTAAAATAGATTTCTTCCAGAGATAAAAAAACCTGAGGTATCTTAAGAAATACCGTTACAGCTTAGTACCATATTCCGTTATATATCCATTAAATAATTTTATTGCTGGGTAGCTGCAAAACAGTACTCGGAGAATATTTTTTTAAGGGGTAATTCTATTCAGTCTACTGAAAAACCAACTGCTATAATATGTGTTTGCTTTGGGCCTTATTACACTTTATAGATTTATTTGTGCATTGACTAGTACTTGTAGACATAGTTATTCATGTATAGACTGAACCATGACAATCATGAACAGCGATAACCGTGTGTAACAAGCCCGTACCAATCCTGTCACATACATTGTACGAGTTAACCCATATCTAAACTTAGTAGGTCAGTG
This sequence comes from Schistosoma mansoni, assembly GCF_000237925.1. Lineage (NCBI taxonomy): Eukaryota > Metazoa > Platyhelminthes > Trematoda > Strigeidida > Schistosomatidae > Schistosoma > Schistosoma mansoni. Next base: position 456,695 of record NW_017386022.1, read on the forward strand.
TATAACGAACTGTCCATTTAGAGCAAAAGGCACTGAATTTGAGTCATAATAAAAATCAACATTAAGATAAATTTTTTCGACTAATTTTTAACAGCATAAAATACGCTTTCTATATTCTAATATTAAACACTTCAGGTGTCATTCATTAATTGACAAGAAGAACTTTTATCCATATTATGTATTTTGACATTTAAATTATAAAATGTATTTATTAACATACATTAAATTTACTATTTGTATTAAATGTATTACCAGTGGCAAATCTACAACAACGTTTTAATTGATCTTGATACCAGGAAGGGTTTTGCGGAGATTTTTACTAATTTTATATAGTAGAGATCATGAGTCAATTGAAGCTATACCAGTCCTTCCAGGTTTTCCATGATGGTCTAGCTTCAATTGACCCATGATCTTGATACATTAACATCTTTATAAATAGTTATTGAATTCAGCTAGATTATTTTGATTAACAACATAATAATGACACATTTTATTCATTAAAAAAGTATTTGCTTTAATTTATGCGTGAATGTGAAGTGTCGTATGTGATTTTCAAGACATAGATTTTACATCTGTTTACAGAAACAAAACAGCTATGAAGAAAATGGTACATCACTATAATTATATAGTTGAGAAGCACGTTCTTTTAATTCATATATATATATATATATATATATATATATATGTTCTTTTAATTCATATATATATATATATATATATATATATATATATAGAGAGAGAGAGAGAGAGAGAGAGATGAATAGATAGATATATAGATAGATAGATAGATAAATATATAGATATAGATAGATAGATAGATAGATAGATAGATGGATAGATAGATATATAGATAGATAGATAAATATATAGATATAGATATAGATAGATAGATAGATATACAGATAGATAGATAAATATATAGATATAGATATAGATAGGTAGATAGATGGATAGATTGATAGATAGTTATATTCAAATCATCATCATTGCAACGTTGAATTAATTACAAACAAGGTTAATTCTTACCTTATTTCTACTCAGAAAAAAAACTTTGAGGCAACATGAATTTCTTTTTTGTTGTTGTTTTAATGTCACTAAACTTTATTTCTTTATCTACGTTGATATATTGACCCACTTTCTTAATAAGGAATTTATACGACCTAGAATGTGACTTGTTCCATTAATATGTAGATCATAAAATTGCTTTATTCATTGATATCTGATCATTAAATTCATTAAAATTATTTTTCTTAATAAGTATATAGTTCCATTAATATCTTTGTAGAAATCGAAACAAGTTTAATTGTTAGAAGAATGAGAGCATTTTATTTGAGTGTTTACATAAGACAAATTGTTTGTTTATAATGAACATGTAAAAATAAATCCGTTTGATGAACTGAAATTTGCTTTTAATAAACAGATTAGATACATTACGGTTAAAAGTGAAATTACAGAAGAGCGTTTCATCCTTTTTGTCATTCATCAACTGTGTGTGTCGCTAGTTCACTTATGATGTTCTCATTGGGACTCGAACCCAACAAATATGTTTGGAAATATGATTATGTTTAGGCAATATTTACAGGACGCACATTTATTAGTAAAGACTGATCAAAGTTCAGCTCTTAGTATCATCCAATGAATACTTTAAATCTATGTGAATAGTTCTTACAGTGTTTTATCTTATTTCAGTTACTGTTAGCAATTCACTTATGATCACTCAAAATTATGTAAGATATCATGGTTTACTAATGGCCATATTCATAAAAATTGTCGACTTAACTTGTTTACACGCAAATGATATGATAAACATTTACTCATTAGTTCGGAAAATCATAGTTTTTTTGTTTAGCATTAGATCAAAACAACTTGCTGGGTAAACCATGATTTTTAAAGTGTTGGAAAAATATGACGGAATCTTTCGAGACCTCCACATTCTATGACAAATATTCTCTAAAACAAACTAACAAATGTTACACATTGTCTAATATGTATGAAATAGATGTTGTCTATTTCGTTGGAACCTGAGAGAATAATTTCTACGAAAAGATTGTTGAAACTGTGAAATTTCGATTTTAGATTCTTCAGCAATTATTCATTCTTATGTAATCAGTTGTGATAATTAAGCGATTATGAAACTTAACAGTTCGAATTTAAACATGTCAAACAGAGTTATAAACTGACTACTGGGCTGTTAAACTGACTCACTACCATTTATTTATTATTGATGTTATACTTATTTTGACAACCTATATTATTGGTGTAGGGTCTCAACGTGGAACCTGTTGAAAATGAAAAAGTTTTCGCCTTACCTGTGTTTTTAATGTCTTAGTAGAAATACTTAATGAACTGAAATATAATATTTCAAATCATAAAGTAATGATAATTAAAAATGTGGTATTACAGAGAGATTAAAACAGATCAAATGTCGTGGTTTGAAAAAAATGGTTTTATTTGGATGCATGGTTAAGCCTTTCTTTTTAAAGGCTAAACAGTATGTGGAAAGTTTCAGCCAATCGCCTTTATAGTTGGAAAACATTCTCAAATTATTTTCATCATCAATTTGAATAAATAATAACATGTGCTACCATTGCCGATTTAATTCATAAATCCTCGACTTCCCCACGTTTATTAAGTCTTTTTGTGTGATGTTAATGCTCCTTGATAAAAATTAAGATTCAGTGAAAAGGTTCTCCAATATAGAAACCATCACGGTTGAAAAAATTATATGTAGACGTAATTCTATGTTGATATGAAGAGGATTTCATCGTTTATTCGAATGAATGCATTTCCAGGAATGTAATTTATTTTACAGAATGCTTCGATGACTTGTGATTTTAAGAATTACAATAGCTTTTCTGTCGTACCACAGAGGTAAAACTAATGTACCAATGCATATTTCAATCGATTTATTATCTAGTAATACCTTTTTATGAAATTTGTAAAAAAATTATAAAATGGCAAAATATTTATTATCAGTTTGGGATTGTGGTGATTGCTGAGCTTTTGATTAAGATCATGAATGTTAGACCATCACTGAAATCCTGAAACCATTGGATGACCGTTTCTTCTTAGTATGAGACTCTTCAGCAGTGCACATCCACGGTCCTGCATGAAGGATTCGAACACAGGACTTTCGGTCTTGTGAGCGAACAGAACGGTCATCCAGTGCTTCCAGGTTTTCAATGTTGATCTAACATTCATCGGTTTATGATCTCAATCAAAAATATTCATTATAATCTACTCTCCTTTCTGTATTATCTCTTTTGAATAACCGGAAAAACTTTCGCTCTGATTGGATGTATGGAATTAAAGTTCATATACTAATTTGAATGTTACCATTTACAGTAATTAACTAGATTTATTATTCCATTTGACCTTTTTTTGACCAACCAATCCTTATAAAACAGAGTTTTTACTATTCAATTAGGAAATGAAGTAATACAATCAATAAAACACATGGTTTCAACTTCTTAATTTCCAAAACAAATTAACTACCAATGATTATATTTTGATCGAGATTATTAAAAAAAACTGAAATTTTCATTTTATATAGTTGAGATCATGAGTCAATTAAAGCTAGACCACTATGGAAAACTTGGAAACACTGGACGGCCCTTTCGTCCTATTGTGGGACTCCTCAGCAGTGCGCATCCACGATCCCGCCTCGCGAGATTCGAGCTCAGGACCTATCAGTCTCGCTCGTGAGCGCTTAATCGATATACCACCGAGCCGGCCGGAATCCAACGGTGTTGATGTCTAACTTCAACCAATCCACGAAATTGCGCGACCAACTTCCATTGTACTGAGGTAGATACTACCTGACATGGATTAGCTCCACTGGTTACGACTTCTCACTAGAACTCTAGGAATTACCTCATTTTTTGTTAAACTTTATTAAATATTCCTTAATAATTTAATTGTTATTAACTGTTAATTGGTTGAAATCATTTCCTTTATTCCTTTCGAAGATATATTTATGTTCACATATTGTTCTCTAGAAGACATACTTGAACTTTTGAACTAAGTATAGTTCATAATGGAATTTCATTAATAACTCATTTAATGTCATTCTCAGTAACATTAGAACTGGGTCAGTTGTTCTATGATTGTGATACTATTTGACTGATAGATTCCTTTGTATAAATCATTCATAATAGAGGTCAGCCGAGGACCACATTTGTGAGTAATAAATGTGATACCGTATGATGAGAGTTTTAGTTCTTTTCATAGTTGAAATCATGAGTCAATTGAAGCTAGACCACCGTGGAAAACCTCGAAGCACTGGACGGCCGTTGGATGCCGGCTCACCAGTGAATGACTTCAAGATATATGTCCTGGAGTTCTAGTGTGAAGCAGTGACCAGTGGAGTTCAACCAGGTCTGTCAGGAGATATCAACTCACTGAAGACAATTGGTGAACGCTTGCTCAAACTTCGTGGATTGGTTGAAGTTAGACATTAACACCGTTGGATTCCGGCTTAGTGGTCTATCGTTTAAGTGCTCTGGAGTGAGACTGGTAGGTCTTGGGTTCGAATCTCGCGAGTGCGGGATCGTGGATGCGCACTGCTGAGGAGTCCCATAATAGGACGAAACGGCCATCCAGTGCTTCCAGGTTTTCCATGGTGTTCCAGCTTTAATTGACTCATTATCTCAACTATATAAAATGAAAATTTCTTTTTTTTAAAATTTTGATCAAAATATAAGCATTGATAGTTATTTTGTTTTGGAAATTGAGAAGCTGAAAGCTTTATAACCAGTAATATCCGTAATAAATAAACGTTAACTTTATCTCGTATATATTGTTATTCTAAACTATAATTGCAAAGTTCTAAAGCTAGTGCAAGGTTACTATTACAGAACTATGGTATGACTTTTGCAAATGAACGATGAATTTAGGTTCAAATATATCCACTCACTTTCATTGTTACAACAACCAACTAGATATTTTCATTTTGTACGATTTCATTTAACACACAGTATTCAAATTTAATGTTTGCATACCACTATATATGTTACAATTATAAGAATCGAAATGGAAACAAATGAGAGATATTTCGACATTCAACCAGAGATGGGTCTCATTATAATAAGTAACCAAATCCAGCCTCGAATGTTTACATCATACTTAGAATTGCAAGAGAATATATAATCGAATCATTTTTTTAAACTATTTCAAGATAATCTGGTAGTAAGAAATATTTCATGTTACAATTTCGATCTTCGTTGATATCGTATTGAAAAATAAAGAATGCTAAATAGACATGTCTACAAATATGTAAATTTTCACTATCTTGAAACAATGTGAACGTCATAAGTTTGTATAATTCTATAAATAATCTATCATAAGAAATATCAAACTGTATTTATTACAATTCCTGTTAAATTTTTAACATTGCAATGGTTGTTATGGCGATAAATATAAAGTTGAATATATATATATATATATATATATATATATATATGTCTAATTTGCTATTTCCATACTTTAAAGGACGTTTCGTGTAGATTTTTTTTAGGTTTTCTAGTTTCTCAATTATCCCTTCACTCATTATTTAATTAACCTTGATTAGTATTGTTAGAACAATGTCTGATTTTTTTTATAAAAATGCCTCTTATTGCAATCTATCAACTAAAATTACGTTCCACTCTGATAATTTACACGATAAATACCTATAATTATTGATCTTTTACTCAGTAATAAAAATAATTCTCACCATGGGAATATATTTTAATGAATTTCGTTATAAGAGAAGAAGATATTTAAATTGTTAAAACAGTAAACTAATTTAAGGACTTACTTATGTCAGAAGGGGTTTCTGTGGATAATGTAGTAATTTTAATAGTTCATATCATGAGTCAATCGAAAATTACTATAATTACTATAATATCTTCAAAAACCCCTTCTGATAATAATCATATACTCACTAGTGACTGGCTTCAAGATGTATTTTCTGGAGTTCTAGTGAGAAGCAATGACCAGTGAATTTCAACCGGGTGTGTTGTGAGATAGTAACTATCTGAAGACAATGGTGGATGTGTCGCTCAATTTCGTGGATTGGTTGAAGTTAGATACTAACACCTTTGGATTTAGAGGTTAAGCGTTCGCGCGCGTGACCGATACGTTTTGGGTTTGAATTGCGCGAGGTGGGATCGTGGATGCGCACTGCTGAGGAGTCCCGACAATAGAACGAAACGGTCGTCAAGTGCTTCCAGGTTTTCCATGGTGGTCTAGCTTCAATTGACTCATGATCTCAACTATTAAACTTACTTATGTATTTGGTGATACATAAAATATCTACCATATTTCGGAAAAAAATATCACCAGTTAAATTAATAAAATTATATCTTTTAACTTGATGCATTTTCAAAATATGCTACTGAAAATAACTACAGCACATTATGAACTATAAGTATACCTTGAAATCCTGCGTTTACTATACAATCAAAAGATATTTTTATTCCTCACAATCGTACAATTTTCTCAAGGTTTTTATACAACCACATGAAAATTCACTCTTTCACTCTGGGGCTTTCAACAGAAGGAATTTCGCTAGAATTGAAATAGTGAACATTACTTAAAGCTTATGAGTCTTATCCGGCTTCATAAGGCTTAAAACTCAATGTGAATTTTTCAACAAAACAGAGTATTTTGTAAGTGTATTGTAAAACTTTGGTCTTCTTTTTACAAATTGTAAACCATTTATTTAAAAAAACAATTTTAGATGTTTAAAAGTAAAATACATCTCAAATCCATTGTGGTAAGACCTGTAAACATTTCAAAAGATTGAAATAAGCTTGTTTCTACAATAAAGTATATAGAAACACTAAATCCATTACATTTACATATGAATGATACAATAGTAAAAAATTCGTTGCTTCGTTTTTTCATTTATTATATAAAACTCTGAAACATTAATTGTAAATAGCTGTTTGATCAGTTTGATTCAATAAATCACTTATTCAAACACTAATGGATATCGAATGAAATTCATTTGGTTTACTATCCTGTAATGAAATAATTGAGTTATTTAAATAAGTCTAACGAAAGAAACAGGTTCTCTCAATAATAAGACCTCCAAACGGGGATAATTTTCTTTCTAAATATAAGCTGGATCATTTTTAATTCTAATGGATCAACCTATTGCGTAACTATGCCAAAGAAACATATTTTAAACTGACGTTAAAATAATAAATAAAACATCAATCCGCCACATGTAGCCTGTTATAATTATGTTTTAGAAAGTTCGAAAGTCAATTAACTATTACTTCACATCACCTAACTGATTTGTAATAGACGTAAATTTCTGAATTTATTCAGTGAATGTCTGTAAGCAGCTGATGAGAAACCACTAAATATAATGAATTCATATTATTCTGCATCAATATTTGTTCTGGCTTTATTTAAATTCAAAAAGGGAGCTAACTGCATAGAATGTCGTTAGACTGAAAAAAATTTTTCGTTGAATGTATCCATTTTGTTCGATATTTGTCCTTCATTCACTTGTTTAGAAATATTTTATTAATGAACTATAGCTCTTTGAATAAAATGTTCTTTTCTTTTAACCATTAAAATTTTCATTATACAATGTTCTTGAATTGTCTTAGCGATTCCTCTATCTCTTTTTATCAATAATTAAGTAATTAACATCAACTTGTTAATGATTCTATTAGGAAATCCCTTTGTTTTAAAACGAATATAGTAAATAATGTAAGTTACTTTTCTAGGTCATCTGAATAGCGAACGCCTTTTTTAATTAGTTAAAACAAAATGATTAAAAACAATCAGTTACATTGAGGAAATAATTAATCGTTTATTCTAGAATGAATAAACGATATGACGTTTTTTTAATTTCTCTTTTGCCATTTTTCTATTTTATTTAAACACATAAATATTAGTACAAGGGGGCACCAGATACTTATGCGCCGCACAAATCTCATTTGATTTGTGTGAGGGCTGGGTAACTGTCCGGGTGGTTTTCTTAGGGGGTCATACTCGGAGCCTTTGACCTAAAGGTCCAATTCAAAAAGCAGTGGACCAAATTTAGGAGATGCAGTCCCATGATAGACGATGACCAATAATTAGTTCATACGCCATTTGTTCCCTCGGAATACTGGAACCCATGTGCACCATTGGTTTGGAATTAGCGTTTTCCAACTCCTCTAGGTAAATCCTCCGTATCCACCAAGTCGGTTACAGAGCCGCATATTCGCTTTTCATCCTCTCATTTTCGTTAACAATACCTCCGCCACGAGAAGGCAGTGAGTAGGACTTCTCTGCTAGAGTCTATATACGCGTGGCCATATGAGGGCATTTCGAAGACAGCAGAATCTCCTCACCCTGGACCGTACCAGGGCATTTGGGGCCATTATAGACTAACAGAATAATACAACCATTAATTTCACTGAAAGATTTCTGTTTAAATATTATTAACTTAGTATAAGTAATTTTAAAGTCTTATATTCTCTTTAAGTTCTTATTTAATATTGCTGTAAATGCATTCATTTAGATTATCCCTAAAATATGTTATTATATCATTCGTATCCGGATTAGATCGTAAATTAAATGTATCATTGAAATCCGGATTATTTAAGGTTACCCTTTAAGACAAAAATTTATCAGAAACATGCAACTTTGTGTACTTTTCACATTTTTTTCATATATGATCAAGAAGAAACAAGGAAAATGTAGATTGAGTATCAAATAAGGGGATAATACTGAAGTATAAATCTACACAATTATGTTGAAATATTTAAATACAATACTAAACGACGAAGACATTCCTTACGTCCGTTTGTTATAGAGGACTAACTTATTAAGTTGTTAGTCGCATGCTGATAAGTGTTCAAACGTTTACTTGATCATCTGAACCTGAGTTCATCGGCTCTACAACAGTCTTGCTTACTAATATAGTTTCCAATCGCCTTATCAAATAGGACTTCTTCGTTGTTTTTTGTAAATTATTCCACAATTTCACATAGATTTTAATCAAATAGAGTAAAAAATTGATAGTATTAAAACAGATGTAGACAAAGGAAACATTAATAGATCAGAAGCACTACTCGACAATATACATCTATTAACTAAGATAGTGAAGAATAATGTTATATTCTATATATTAATATCATCATTTTTCCCTTTTTTTTTATATTTTTCTCCATTATTTAGCGATTATATTTTTATATCTTTTTATAACCCATTAACTTAATTTGACTATCTACAGAATTTAACCCTTCAGTCAAATAGTTCTAAACAATTTTCATATTTCCTATGATTAACTTACAAATCATCAACCTAATGAGATATCAGTTCATTGAACAAAGTGAATTCATTCACTAAAAACTTTTTTTTTTTCATTTTTATAATAACGTTCAATTTTATGTGAGAGAGGAAAATATTCAAACAAGGAAATAAAACGTACTTTCTTTAAATAGTAAAAGAGGTTGACATAGTTTTAGAGATATTTAAAAATTCTAATATGCTAAAACTATAAATGTTTTTGATGCAATTTTAAAAAATGTACCAAATTGTAAAACGACCTTCGTTTTCTTTTTTTATTCGTTCAAGAAATAAGGTTGAAAATGGAAGCTTCATGATGAATTCACTTGGTGTTGTTTACTTGTGTCTTACCATAGTTACTTAGAACTGCAATTGATCAGTCTCCTATTAGTATATGTGCATACTGTGCGTATAGCCTGCATATAGCCTTAATTCACAAGCTTTATAAGCAGAGATGGATAATGGCTAACAGTGAAATCCAGGACGCGCATTTCGTCCTATTTGAGACTCGTCAGCTGGATTTACCTGCCTCCCAGAGTTGATGTTCACTCTGGGACTCAAACCCAGTAAAATAATTTAATCCAATATGAAAGTTTCTTATTGTTCGAATAAAATGACAAAGGCATATAGAATGTTTTTGTTAAAACAGTGTACACTAATTAGCCTGTACATTATTTTTATTTTGATCTCAAATTTATCAGTATAATACAGGACAAATAAACAAGTCAAGAGTTACATTGATTCTGTGTTTCAAGAAGCACTGTAATTTGCTTAAATAGCTTAAATCGTGGTGACTTTATCGTAAAAGTAGAGAGTTCATATATTTTTTCAAAATCCAACTAAATATTCATTTCTTGATTTAATCCATAAAACTGTCAAGTCGGTTGTTTACATACTAATATTACTGAAGAAATTGTGGAGCCTATATAGTATGGATATCATTTATTTCCAATTTTAGAATTCATTGTAACACGAGCTATGTAACATTTTGATATGTAAATATTTACATTTAAATAAAATACATAGAACCTATTTATTTCATTTTTCTTATTTCATTACATCAAATTGATTTACATGTGAAACGAATGTTCATTCTGTTATTTGAACTTTAGACGGTGAATGACATCTACATTTAGATCAAAAGTTTGTTTTTTCTCACTAAAAATATACTGCAAAAATGTAATCCAGTTCGAGTCTCAGAGTGAACATCAACTCTGAGATGCAGCTATATCCAGCTGACGAGTCATAAATTGGACAAAACGCGCGTCCTGGCTTCCACTGCTAGCTACTATACATTCATGATGAATAGTTGATAACTTTTAAAAACACTGTGTACAATATAATTTTTTTGTTAAAGATCTTGTAAGATAGAAATATTATGAAAAGATCCTTTTAATAAATTATGCTTCTTACAAAAGTGTATCCTTAAAACAAAAATATCGCTTTTTTTTCTCTAAACTAATACTTATAATTCAGGACAGATTAGACAACATGAAGATAAGGAAGAATAGACAATCTAGATAACATATTAAAGTATTCAGGTCACCTGATTTGCCAATTACCTATCATTATATTGTCTTCCTATGAGCTTTCTGTTATATCTCGAACTTGGACTCTTAGTATGTAGCGTAATACTTGGGCACTCGAACGCTAGAACCTTCGCAAGTCTCAAAATGAGAAGACAGAAGACAAGTAGAAGGAATGTTATTCCCAAAACAGTGTCAAATATAGTAGAAAATCTCATGTATCTATAGTTCTTGGCTGAAAGTAAATCGTCGTTTTGGACAGCCAATAGGCACATAGGGGGTCCTTCTTATTCAATCAATAGGAGAGCTACACGTCAACATTCTAGATTGTTCCCCTAGCGGGTGATTTGATGGAATGTCTTCGGCTCTTTCTGGGCTTCTTTGAGTTTGCCAACGAGCCATCCTAACACTTTCAAAAGTATGTATTTGTATTTGTGAATATTATTCTTTTTTTCTTTAACTGGTTATGATTCTTTCATTAGAAAACCACTCATCACTGTAAGTGCTTCCAATTCACTTACTTGATTACTGGTTAGCATTTGAATAATTTCTGTGGAACAAATGAATTGACATCTTTTAATCTGTCCCAAGTTCGATTATTATAATTATTGATATTGTTCAAATAACTGACATACACTATGCTTTAGTTAACATTTGACTTCAGAACTTCACAATGAAATGAAACTTCAAGTATCTTTTCAAATTTCACTTTATTCTTTTATGAATATCTTTTTGGTATTTAAATGTAATCAAAAGATTTTGTGCAGTAGTTCAGTGCAAAAAGACATAACAAACATTTGGCTTTTATAATTTTTTTTGTTTTTTTTTTAATAAAGCCACATGCATATAATCACTGGTATTTAATTTAACCATTATCCTAACTGTAAATTATAGTGCAAGACTTTGTCAAACTGACAATTGCTGTTCCTTAACATTCATTTATAGTTATTTCTTTCAGAATAAGCAATGAAATCTCATTCATTATACATTAAAATTTTCTCCTAAACATGTTAGATTGATAATGAGTTAGTTATCTGAAATTTAAGACTACGGTTAAACATACAAAAGGACAATGTTTTAGATTTCCTTCTCTTGGTTCATAACCTTAGTTTTCACCTTAAAGTAATACTTGAAATTTGTGCTCATATTTCTTTCTATAATTATTTTACCTGAAACTCTTAGTTTTGACTTTAGGGTTGGTAACACTCATAACTATCACATTCAAATGTTATAATAAAATACTCAGTCAAAGTATATAGAATTGACTGATCAAAACTCACTACATTATTATTTCAAACAAACATTACATTTTCACTTGTTGTTGTTTACTTGTATCTTCTCATTATTATTTTGGACTACAACTTATCATTCCTATGCGAACTGCCTCGATATTGCCTGAAATCACAAACACTATAGGCAAAGATGGATAGTGGCTAACAGTGGAATTCAGGACACGCGTTTTATCCTATTTGGGACTCGTCAGCTTGATGTACCTGCATCTGAGTTGATTTTCACTCCGGTACCGTTCGCTTCAAACGCCATCGCGTTATCCACTTAGCTACTGAGTCCTGATATCCACTTGCTTGTGCAATAGGGTGAAGTTATATTCCCTTGTTCTTGTTTACTTATATCTCTCCATTGTTATTTTGGACTGCAATTGATCAGCCTGTCTCTCAAGCTACCCAGTTCCAGTTTTGTTTAGTTATGTAATTTTCCACTATCATTGACCTAGTTTGTCATGGGAATTATTTTAGCTGACAATCTAAAACATCCATTCTCGATTTTTCGACTAAAATAGAATTAAAGTAAAGCAATAAAAAAGTTAAATTTCCATTATAGAAATGATTGTTATTCACCTGACTACAGCCGTTAAAAACAAAAACATTAGGTAGTACAAAAAATTACTTTCAACTAGCTAACTTTAATTGTTATACAATGAATATGAATAATAAAATGACATTTCCTTTGACTTTCATAATGACAATACAATCATCCATTCATAGATGATAGTCCAAGTTTATTTGTTAACCATGAATTTACCTACTGCTATTATAACGTAGATGTTGCTTGTTATTAGAGGGATATTTTATTATCAATATGAGACTGTGGATATTATTATTTTTTTGATTGAGATCATGAACCGATTGATGTTAGATAACCAATAAAAACCTGAAAGCACTGGAAGGCCATTTCGTCCTATTGCGTTCGCGCTCGAGACTGAAGCCCCTGGGTTCGAATCCCGCTAGCGGGATCATGGATGCGCACTTCTGAGGAGTCCCACAATAAAACGAAACGGCTGTCCAGTTCTTCCAGATATTTTATTGTTTACATTTTAGTGAAAACAATATTTTTAGGCTAAACTATTTCATTTTTTTAAACGAATCATAAAATAGTTTATAATGAAATATTTTCTCAGGTACCTGGTGATAAATTTTATAGATGCTTATTGTATTTTCTTAAACTAACCATAAGTAACGAAATAGAATATTGCTATATCTTTTATCTTTATTTTTAGAAAATCCTATTTTTATTTGGTTTGACGTTACTTTTTTTAACCAACTAGTGGAATAAACCTTTGAAGACGGAAATCTAAATTATTTGTTCATAAAAATAATTTATTGACAGTAATACTCATAGACAGAATGCTTGAGTAAAAGTCGACTTATCATATTCATTTCTATTACCATTTGGGAGATAAGTAATTTTGTTATTGTATAGCTCAGTATAAATAACTGTGAAGAAAACTAATGAGCCTTAAAAAAATCAATGTACAGATATAGTTCACGACGGTGAAGAGAAATAAGTTTCACAGTTTCAAAATTGATTTACCATATCATTGATTGTTCTACAAATAGGATTCATTGATTCTCTTATATTTGTCTTTCAACTTTTCTTTTTTCTCCCTATAATTATTACTCCGAATAGGCTTAGAAATAAAATTATGAAAATCAATCAAGTGGAAGAAAATTTGTTTTTTTTAATGTGGAAGAGGAAATACTAGTAACTAAGTTTCATGAAGAAAAAAAAGGTTCAAGGAGCTACTTCATTCTTCAATTATTCTTATAATCTTTTCCAGAAATTTTATGGTAACTGAAGTTCTATTATCAATGTCGTTTTCAATAAACACCAGTGTTTACAAATGTACATTAATTGATATAGGATTTTTAATACACTCTAGTATTTTACCGCCGAAAAAAGCCTAATGTGATAAAACCTGTGCGTAGATAAATGTTCTTATAATACAACATCATATTAACTAAGTAGGTGATAGTGTAGTGAACAAAACACAACTGGGGACAATCGAATGTATTTAGACACAAATTACAGACTATCTCACTAAATTCTGATAACCATATAACAAACAGTTAATTTGTAAAATAACAACCAATTATCTCAATCTTCACTGTTTCTTCTGTAAATATCAGTTCATCTTCTCTAATTCCATTTTTCATGCATTTTCCTACCAATTGCGCTTCATTTCAGTTCTTTCCTTATCGGTCTTCTGCCAAAATACATTCTATGTCTGACCATCACCATATACTACTTATATGGATATAAGTAGAGCACACTACAATAGAAGTAAGATTTGCGATAAACCAGGTATTATGTCAGGTTTTCGTAATATGTGCTTATGATAAAGTTAATGCATAAAATAAACATATGCAAGCAAGGTTTCCATAGACTCATTCAGAATGGTGTTCACACATTAATCATAAATATAATTTTATTGGTGGACTTTAGTACAGTCGTTTGTGTAGGAGTTTTCAAGGTGGCTTTAGAAGAAATAATTTTTATCTACCGTTTATACAATGGTGGCTGACTGACTTCGTAGATAGAAAGTGATTATATGTTCCAGACTTCGAAATTCATTCGTGTAAATGTGTAGGCTTGAAATGAATCGCCTGATTTACTGGTAACAAGCTACGAAAGCTACAACTTGGCGATTTCGTAAAGTGCAGTTCATTTTCGAAAATAAATGGTACTGTTTTATTGTCTTAATGAAAAAGATTTGGTTCAAAAAGCCGCTTCTATAAAGACTAAGCTCCAATCTAGTTATTCTGGAACTTTTTCTTAAGAATACAATCACTCAATAAAACGGCAAGTAAGGCGAAATCATACAGACTTCATTTTAACTTTATCGTTACTGCTGATACCAATTAGAATATAGTTATAGTACAAAATAGTTGTTTAACAAACATTTAGTACAATAAGATACGTGAGTTGTTGTTGTGGATTTTTATAAAGAACTAAATCTGTAAAAGGGTGTGGCGCTACCATAAAAATTGTGGCGCGCTCTTAAAACGACAAGTTGTAGAAGTATCCGAGTCCTACGTCTAACACCGGACAAAATCTACAGAACCCCTTATTACTTATAATGAGATCAAAATCAAGATAGGAATCACTGAGCCACGTCCATCCGTATTTGTAAATCCTACTTCCTAAGTCCCACCTTGTACACCTAAAGCAGTCTTGTTAAGCTCCGTCCTTATGTTGTTTATCACAGAAGCAGTTTGTTGGACAAAAACTGAATACACATTATCTTGTTTTGGTTTAATTGTCGAGTACGGCATACTTTAATGCCTCTGAACTAAAATACCTCAACGTTTATTGTCGTGATCCGAAATGAGAAACGTTCGAAATAAACAGGACTGACGCTTGAAAATTAAGTGATTTGTGGTATTGCCGGAATTTTTATTACCATGATACTCGTAACAGATAATAAAAGTTGATTTCAAGACCATAGAAAAAAATGGATCTACACTTGGTAAAATCCGTTAGTAGTAGAATCCAGGTTGCGCGTTTCGCCCAATTTATGACTCATCATCTGGATTTACCTGCCTTCCAGAGTTGATGTTTAACCCGGAACTCGAAACCCAGTACCGGTCACTTCAAACGCCATTACGTTATCCACCTAGCTACTGAGTAAATCTTAAGTATCAATCCTCTTATCTTAATTTTATTTATGAGTTGAATGTGAAACAACCTTCTATATAGTACTAGCTCACTTATTAATAAACTTTACTTCATCATTGTTAAAAAGATATTCGTAATGTTTCCATTACATATTCTCGTTTGTGTACTGTTATTTCCAGAGAATTATCAATCAACCCCCTACTGCAAGAATAAGTAAAATGGATGGAGAAATTGTAACAGTTACTGATCTGATAACCAATGTATTTTTCAATAAGCATTTCTTAGATAAATAACTTGATCTAACCTCGATAGCAAAACGAATATTTTGTTCATATCGTACGTGTTTAAGACAAATAAAAAAACTTTGTAGCAGCTCCCCAAATGTCTGCTCACCTGTTTGATTCAGACACAGAAATGAATAAACTGAGTATTTCTAAAGGATTTTCAACATTAGATTGATGCTTTCGGGAAATATCGACCGACCGACAATATATTCACAGGATATTTATTTAGAACATGTAATTTATCTCTAGTCAATATTGTAATTAAATTGAACAACGCCCAAAACACATGCACAAAAATTTTGCATTAGCATATTTAATAATAAATAATCGAGATTTGGCAAGAAAAAATCCAACAAATTATGTGATCATGGAAACTAAGTTTATTAAACAAATATTGTTTTTCATTATTTCAATGATGATAATTGTAAAAATAAGTTTGTGTACTAAGTATTGCTCCATGATGGTTGCATAGCACGTGCTCACGATCACGTAAATACAAGCTCCTAGAACATCTGCTAATATAACTCTTTCCTCGAGAGCAGTTGAATTAATAGGTAGTCAAAGTGGCTAGTCAAAGTAATTTATCTTTCAATCTCAGAGTAACCATCGGCAAAATGTAAAATGCTCGATCCTAGCTTATTTAGTAAAAATGTGCCATACAGCCAACATGGAGCAATCATTCACAATATTATATCGTGTTAAGAACAATCTACCTAATTCCGTTAAATTAAGAATCAGATAGCCCAAGAAGTAGCTATTAGAATTAGGAAGCCAGAGCTTCGTGTTTAGAAGAAATATCTCCAATTGCTCGTTTTACTTTAGCCAACTTCTGGCCTTATTAGTTAATGATCATCTTTATGATTTGGTGACAATTTAATTAATGTTCATACAACTACCTTCTTTGTATTTTCATAGGTGAAACTTATCTTCATACATCTTACCATTATGATTATTATCACTGTTGTTATCATTATAACACTTGAAAAAACCCCTTGACTAACTTATTCAGCAACCACCCCTATTTACTAATTCGTCGTATTTAATTTATATTATTCAAAATATATGACGTGATTTCCAACTTGCAATTGCATTATTGTCTCTCTCATTTCATGATAACCATATTTATTCCGATCATTTATCTCACAATTTCGTTTAACGTATAAATTGACTCAAGTCAACACTTCATATTGGTCAACCCAACATTAACGATTTTGATTTATTGTATATTACAAACAATCCTAAAATCACATGCTATAATTTTAGACGTTGTGTCTTGCCTTAAATCTGGGCCCTTAATAGAATATTAATTTGCCCATATAATTGTAGAATCCGGAGGGGATTTATTGGAAAGAATATTATTCATTCATATATCTGCATATATTTCATTCAAATAACTTAATAGGTAAATTCCATGGATTCATTAATAAAAAACGTTTGGCAGAAAAAAACTACACATTTATCGTTACCGACTTCCTTTTCATATTTATGTGATTTAGTATATTCATTTTTATGACAAAAAAGTTTTGAAGTATAAATGCACATTTTTATTTCTATCTCTTATTGGTGACTACATTAATTTATGTTAACTATTACTCTTCGACTGTTATACTGTTTCTTCGACGCTTTTGAAAAGAATTAAATGCTTCGTTAGTAGAAGTTGTTTACGGGCATAGTTACTGAGCTCACGAATTGATCGATGTTAGACAACCATTGAAAGCTAGAAAGCACTAAACAACTATTTTCTCCAAGAATCAGACTCCCTGGTAATGTGGATTCACTAACACAGGGGATCCGGACCAAGTTGCGCGACCTATTCTGTGTATTTTGGATTTCAATCGTTATCAAACTTTTATATTTTCCCGAAAAATGGTTTAAATACAAAAATTGAGAATTGAAAATACTAATATTTTAAAGAAGTTGCATTTTTTTAACTTTGTTTCTAACCCACTATACTTTTCATGTAGTGTAGAAACTTAACGATAATACGAGAAACTGTAAAAGGTTGTGTTTTTTCTTTTATAAATTTTAAGCTAGTGAAACTTGTTTCATGTGTAGAACTAGTTGAATAGATGTTCGTTATCTAAAACAACACTACTTGCTAAATAGAAAACAGAGGAATTCATAAGAAACTCATTCCAGTTCAAATTCAATTGGTATTGTTTGTTTGAATCTCTCCATTGATGTTCAGAACTGCAATTGATCAGTCTCTTATTGGCATATGTGCATACTGTGCGTATTGCCAGCCGACGAGTCCTAAACAGGACGAAACTTGCTTCCTGGATTCCACTGCTAGCCGCTATCCGTTTCAGTTCAGTTTACTTAATAGGAAGATATTATTCAACACATAAATTCTGTAGCTTAGTGTGAAGATCATTGTCAAACTTGAAGAGTTAAATGCTATTTTGGGTAAAAAAAACTCATTAATCAATTACTTTAATCATACATATATACAAGTCGTTATCTATTAAAATATCTGTCCTTGGTATTGAAAACGGCATATTAATAAACGATTTTGCATTTCTTTCTTTGAGATGATTTGATTACCAATATTACTATTCTTCACAGTGTCAACCTTTTTATGTAAATGTATATTCTCAAGTCAAGTATGAAAAAAATGGATACTCCACATGGTTTGATATTTAAACTGTATAAATGTTTTGTACTTAACCTTTCATCCCTTTTCCTTGTTATTTTAATTATTTTTATGAATACAGATGAACTCAAAGTACAAAATCCGAAAATTGTCGTCTAGATCTATATCACTTATGACAGATCTTTTATTTTGTATAATTAACATTATTCAATATTATATTTTTGGTACAATGCAGAGTTCTCAGCACAAAGTGTTTCAACAAGTTTCCATTTTTTGACATCTTGATCGATTCTGAAGATAAATATTGAGTGATCGCCAGTTAGAGGTCAACAGTGCAGTCAATGGGCATCTACATAATGTACATTCTTTTCGCTGCATATTGTCAGCAACAATGAATCTCTGTTTGGGTCCTTTTGTAACCTGTATAACAAAAAGTAATACACTTTTCAGAAACGCAAATGATTAGGCTATACGATTAATAGCCGTAATGTTGTATTAAAACAAACAAAATTAGATAACTTGTTGAAATATCTATAGGGCAGAAACAGGTAGCTCATATGTTCAAGCAGGCAGATAACAAAATATACATTTTCTTCCCTTGATATAATTCAATTAAAATAAATTTTAAAATAGAAGAATGTACATTTATTTAATTTTATAGATTTTTATTATTCTACTTCAGTGGTTGTCCTTACTTAGGACAAATTTATCGAACGAGTTATATGGTAAATGACTAAATATTTTGATAATTTATACTATGTCCATTTGAGTTGAACTTTCTTATAAAGGCATGATTTGAACATCATCGAAACTCGATATAATCTCCATTATTGATTGCATAACTTTCAGTTCAAAGTAAAACAGGAATATGCTTTCATGATACTGAAAATTGGGATTTCATGATGAACAGTCGGGAATAGTTTAAAGGATCAGACTGTAAACTTAATAACTTACTATATGCTCTTGTTACAAAGTATCTTACTAAATATAAATGGTAACTGTGTACATTTATAAAAAAAAGCAATGTGGACTACTCACTATTATCTAGAGATAAAATTATGCATCCAAGATGATTACACTAAAAAACCAAATCAGATTCATCTTAAGATCAATTTATTTAATGTAGAAAAAATCATTTTCAATTTTGTTTAGTACAAATAGGAAGAAGAAGAAGAAATATGCATTTTCGACACGTTTTCTAATGAAGTTCTACATTAATTTGTACATTTTACTATAATATTCTAATCAATACCAGTCAACTGATAATGTATTAAATGATATTAAACTTCCGATTGTTTATGAAAATCAGAACTGAGTTTGTTTTACTGTATTGATAATTTTTATTTGTAACTTTGGTATTCCTTTTTATGGATTAAATTACAATATCGTCAACTTAGTTACTTGTATCTTTAAGGTATATGTAGTTTTTAGATTGGGTTAACAATTTTGTACATGGTTATTTTAGTATTTATTCGCCCGGTTATGTGATGCTTAAAGTTCTTTTTGATTTAATGTAACCTCTCAGAAACTGCTCAGTACCGCTATGGGTACATGGAAAATCAATAAAATCACTGATCATTCCATGATCACTTAGTTAATAGTATATTTACCACTAATAGCTTTTAATCTTTTTACTATAATTATAAGATTGACTTGTCAGTTGAATGACAGTTCCTTTCCACTTAAACCTAAGATGTATGGGGGTTAGCTTGTAGCACTAACTTCAGTGTAAATAGAATTATTGTATTGAAGTTAAGATAATTCAAATAATTTTGTCTAAAGTTATCTCTTAATATTTCCTGAACCGGTCAACGTAACATATTCATTTTATTATTATTTTCCATCATTATTTAAGTTACCTTTATATGAAATAGTTTCACACTACTGATCAGCGATACCAATTATATTCATGCACCCATTAACAATTAAAAATTGATTGATTAACTCTTGTTTAAAACATAATTGTGTATTTGCATAGTGTAAATTTTAATACTGCCTATATATTAAATTGGAATCTTAGTTAAAAACTTAATTTAGTATTACATACAATGATGATACTATCAAGAAAATGCACCGAATAACTAACTCGAATGTATTACCTATCACAGATAATTTCATAAGGATTAATACCATTAGAACTAATCAGTGTGAATTTCAGAATTAGTAATACCTTGTAGATTTATGGTTAATTTGTAAAATGACTTTACTTACTTATGTAATGAATGCTACTTACAAAGATCTTTGTGAGTAATATGC
This sequence comes from Schistosoma mansoni, assembly GCF_000237925.1. Classification (NCBI taxonomy): domain Eukaryota; kingdom Metazoa; phylum Platyhelminthes; class Trematoda; order Strigeidida; family Schistosomatidae; genus Schistosoma; species Schistosoma mansoni. The sequence continues at coordinate 477,544 of NW_017386022.1, forward strand.
AGCGAAAAGTGGCATGTAAGTTACAGTAGTCGTCAGACGTAATAAAGAGTTTTAATGTATCAAAAGTAGGACGTTGATAGAATACCAGGAGACCAGATGAAAAGACAATTCAGATGGCAGAAGACACCGAGAGCTGAAAATGGATGATTGAAGGCGATGTATATGCATTATGTAATTACATTATAATTTCTCCAAATTATTATTTCATTCTTCATGCCTGTATTCGTGTTTTGCATTTGTATTAGTGAAACCTGGATTAATTTACCAATGTAATAAATCAATAACTGATATATGTATACAAACTTTTGTGAATGCTAGAAAATATTTTTACTGATTGTTATCAAATATTAATTATTGATTTTAAATAGGTAGTTTGATTGCTTGAAGATATGAGTTTACAGTAATCCAATTTTGCAATAGATGAAATGCTATTAGTTAATTAGTCTAGACTGAAGCACACAGTAGACATTAAGTAATACTTAGCCTATTCTTAATTATTATGAATGTAAAATATTAGCTGTTGCTAATATATTAATAAATGTACGTATTTATTGATCAGTATGTAGAGAAAAAATCGATTGTTCCGTACTGTGTACCATTTTACCTATGTACATATTATTAAAATGTTTCTAACATTAAAACATTTAAATAACCTTAGTGAGATCTAAACTTGATAATTGCATTCAGGCTGCAAGCCTCTGTTTAAAGGGTAGCTAAGATATCTTGGATAAAGTATAGTGGGCAGTTGGCAATTCAAGAACTCTGAGGTTCACCATACAAAGCAAAGCATGAGAAGCTTGACCTCTTTACTCTGTTTTACCGCAGGTTAATACATGACCCGATTTTGATGTATAGAATACTAAGAAATGATTTTGGGCCTGAAATATACTTTCTTTTTCTTGCCGTAAGATCAGGAAAATTCAGGAGACATAACAAGCGAGTACAAAAGCCAAGAAGGAACAAATTACATGTGGCATACAGATTATCACAACGCTTTATCAATTCCTTGAACCTGTCATACAAAGAATTGTTGTCCACCCTTTCAGTTTACTCATTCAATAGAAGACTAGACACTCAAAAGCTTACTAGAAAAGAACTAACACAGGCCATAGGCCTGTCTTCAATGTACAAATCTGAATCTGAATCTTAGCATAACAGGAATCTTTTTAAAAGCATGGTTCCTAAGTTATTGAATTATACATTAAAAGTTCCAGACACATCTTTTCTGGAAGTATCTTAAGAATGTACTGAAAAAAGTTATATAATTTCTTTACGCCTCCATAACAGTCAGAATAAAATAATTGATGCTAACTAACAAAGTTTCAAGTACTTTGAGGAATTCAAATTATCAATATTATGTCCAAATGAAGATTGCAAAGCAAAAAAATGAGCCGGGGAGAAACAAGCTGTCAACCAAGAGATAAAATTAAGAGAACTTAATATTTTCAGCGTTACGTAAATTATAGTATTATACTACAAGTGTCGCGTAATCCATTGGATATTTCAGGATAGTTTGCCTCGACTAGACCTTATAAACGAGGCAGATCTGGATTGGAAAGAAAAAATTAAATTACAAAACTTTATCCTTTAAGACAGACTTACATACCAAATATTTTAAGATATTTCACATAAAAGTGAGTAAGCCACTGGAACCAATAATGTCGATAAACTAAATTGAATACATGATATCCTTCATCAAGTCTATTTACTTACTCCAAAACTTCATGATTACTTACAAGATTTTACTATTTCACTTAAGTGGTCGATTAAAAAAGTAATTCAGCACACTTTACTCAGGTATTCTAAAACGGTTTATCAAAGTTTTATTGATTTGATCATTTTATAGTCAGGCTAGCCCATCAAAAATGCCCTCAACTACCTTAAAGCAAAGTTTAGTTTTGCCTGTTTACTATGGACGTACGAACACCTAGAGCTACAATGTTTTTACTTGTTTCAATAGTTCACTCTCAAGAAAAAATAAAGGTTCGAGCTAATAGAAATAATACAGCTTCACTTCCAATAGAACTGATGAGAAACACACAGACATCAGAGATTCAAATGATCAGCTTTGAAATCATGAGCATTCGTTGTTGTGTATTATGACAGTATTGATCATATATCTAGCATGAATTGTCTGGAAGTAATCCATTTTAACACAATCACCATAATTCATTTAGTAATGATGCGAAATGTAATTAAAGGTATAGTTGTTATGGAATAGTAAAGTTGGTCAAATTTTTAAACCCCGAAGAGCTTTCAAAAATTTCAAAACATAATTATGAATATATTCAACTTTATTCAAAATTCTAGAGAGATGAAAGGGTAGAGAACAAACAGAAGTTTCTTCTGTTATTCGTTTTCAATAACTAAAAATATTTAATTTGGATAATAAGTACACTAGTAGTTGATATAACTGTGTTCTGGAAAAAAGAATATGGACGTAATGATTGTAAATCTTGGTGTGATTAGTAATGTTTCAGTGAGATTTTAAACATAGATTTCAAGGATTTAGAGAACATCGTAGTCTTTAAGTTTTAAAAATAAGTAGCTGTTATTAAATCAAAATGAATGTACCAATAATTTAAGATGAAAAATAAGCAAAACAATGTTCAGTAAATGAACATATGTAAATTGCGAAATTTAGTTGTAGAGTGAAATGCTTATAAAAATGGTTAGAAAAGTAAACAAAGTATTCTCACATGTATAGAAAAAACCAATTTATATTGATGCTACTATTACTAGAAATAAAAGACAAATATTATGATATTCCTGTCTACCAGATGTTCAAAATGGATACTAAATTGTGACTTGAAACAGAACACAGAACAGAAAAGTGATGACAACTCAATTTGAAGCTCTAAATGAATCATAATAAAGCTTGAAGTGCTCCAGCTCAGGTCTTGATAGGTCAATCAAGTGCTTCAGTAGTGCAGTTAGACTATTTTTTGCGACTGTTGGACGGTATATTTCAATGATTTTTATCCAAATAAGCTTTAATGTACAGTACATTCGTACACATTATTTGATGAAACCATACAGTAGGTGACGCATTTATTTATAATGTTATCTGCCGACTTTATGAAAACGCTTGCAATCACTTGTACTTACTTACTTACTTACGCCTGTTACCCCCAATGGAGCATAGGCCGCCGACCAGCATTCGCCAACCCACTCTGTACTGGGCATTCTTTTCTAGTTCTGTCCAACTTTTATTCACTCTTCTCATGTCTGTCTTCATTTCTCGGCATAATGTGTTCTTTGGTCTTCCTCTTCTTTTTTGGCCTTCAGGATTCCATGTGAGGGCTTGTCTTGTGACGTAGTTGGGTGATTTCCTCAACGTGTGCTTTATCCACTTCCAGCGCCTCTTGTTGATTTCTTCTTCCGCTGGAATCTGGTTCGTTGTCTCCCACAGTAGAATGTTGCTGATAGTGTCTGGCCAGCGGATTCGATGTATCTTGCGTAATAACTGTTGATAAACACCTGTATTTTCTGGATGATGGCTGTTGTAGTAATCCAAGTTTTCAACCCATTTGTAATGAAAATTCTGATCTTGCTGTTGGTTGACAGACAGTTGTTTCGAGTTCCAGATGTTCTTCAATTGTAGATATGCTGCTCTTGATTTTCCGATCCCCGCCTTCACATATGCACCAGATCCACTGTGTTCATCAATGATGCTGCCCAGATATGTAAAGGTTTTTACATCCTACAAAGCCTCTCTGTCAAATGTGATTCGATTGATGCATGTTGCGTTGTATCGGAAAATCTTGCTTTTCCCTTCGTGTATATTGAGACCTACTACTGCTGAGGTTGCTGTTACACTGGTTGTCTTCTGCATTTGTTGTTGCGTGTGCGATAGAAAATCCAGATCATCTAAGAAGCCTAAATCTGTCGACTGCATCCTAGCCGTCCATTGTAACCCATGCTTCCCTCCAAATGTTGACGTCTTCATAATCCAGTCGATCACCAAGAGAAAGAGTAAAGGCGAGAGTACGCAACTTTGCCTGACACCAGTCTTTACTTCGAACAAGTTAGTGAGCTGTTCTCCATGCACAAATGCAGTTGCTTCACCGGTGCTTGGTCTCCCTGCTATGGCCAACGCCCAAGCAAGCGATTACTCCTGTACGAAAACACAACATTCAACATCTCTTCAGTGCCTGGGAAGTATCTCTAGCTACTAGCTCAAGTACTGTCCTGTGTGATACTTCTACTGGTTTTCACCAACCCATGCCCTGCCTGGACTTTCCCATCCAGTTATCGCAGTCACATTACGCCGAATCGCTGCACGATACTTCTGGCCGTCCATGACTAAAGATGACAGTATGTGAGTAAAGCAATGCTTACGATGTCGAAGATCAAAAGTGCACAGGCACGTATTTACCCCTGATGGCACTTTCGGTACGCCTGATGCTCGCTTCGATCACATTCATGTAGAAATTTTGGGACAATTACCACCATCTCATGTGTTTGATCACACACTCACGTTCATCGATCGTTTAGCGACATGGACCGAAGCTATTCCCATCACTTGTATTACGGCGAAGACAGTTGCTCATCGCTTCGTAGAACGATGGATAGCACTGTACGGTTGTCCCTCAACTGTCACAACTAACCGAGGACAACAATTCGAGTTCGAATTATTCCCCTCGCTGGTCCAGCTGCATGGTATGGAACGCATACGCACAACCGCTTATCACCCAGCATCAAATGGTTTAGTTGAACGGTTTCATCGCCGAATTCAAAGTACACCTCGAGCACACGAAAACGACAATTGGTACAAAACCTTACCGCTCGTCCTCTTAGGTATCAGAACGAGCCTAAAGTCAGGTATTCAATGTTCCGCCGCTGAGCTTGTATACGGCACGACATTAAGTCTGCCTGAGGAATTTTTTTACACCACGGAACAGTAAAAATTTTGGTAAATCAGACTACGCCCTATGACTGTCTCAATACATGCGAACACTGCCTCCGCTGTCAAATCGAATGCGGCATCGACAGGTCGCTCTCCCTCGAGAGTTATCTACTTGTTAACAATTTTAAAAGCAGTACGCGAACTTTTGCAACAGCCTTACAGAGGACTTTTCTACTTGACTTCCCGTCACGGAAAGACCTTCAAGGTTGATCGATATGGCCAAGTCAATGACAGCGCCCTACCTCATGAGTCGAGACCCAATGCTAGACCCATCAACCCTTCTAGCGGGATCTCTGCATCTACTTCGAACCCTGCACCAGATACATCAGAGATCTCATTCTCACGCCCCAGTCAACAGCATGTGTCATCTGCACCATCTACGGGCGAGACTTTAGTCTCACGCCCAGATCAGCAGACCACGCCGCCTCGACTCCGGATGAGATTGCAGTCTCACGAGATACGAATGAGGCTACCGTCTCACATTCCGGTCGTCGAATACGCCTACCCGCACGCTTTCGGGACTTACCCCTCGAGCAACAACAGGTACGATATAGGACTCTATCCACATACTTCATGCATATTACACCTTTGTTTTTCTTACTTTGAATTCCTTATCCTGAGCCCATGCCTCCAACCAACGTCCGGTCGGTACCGTCGACTTCGGTCAATCTTGGAGAAAACAGGCCTGATCACACACACACTTGTCAACGCATTCAGTCGATATTTCTGGTTCAGAATACGTCTAACATGCGTCTGGTCTAGAACTTGTTTATTTCGGTCGCTTCTGGTTTCTTGGCTCAATGTGGTTCCGTCCCTCGTCTGCAGCATTTTCTAATCTGAGCCCCTACGAATGCTATGCTCAGGTCCTCAGGATACAAACCACTCTGGTGTGACACGCTAACTGATGCAACAAATCCATCACATTTCTTGTGGTACCGTTTTACGTGAAAGATCTTCAGTGGCAACTCCAGGATTAACGATCGCTTCCTGTTTTGCCGACCCCTTCGTCCTACAATGGCATTTCGCCAATCAGTCCTACGAACGAAACCGCTACGTATAGAAAGTGTGAACCCTTTCTAGTAGGGGCTCCTGTGGTGACCCACTTTTATGACGAGTACGTAATTGGTATAATGGAAACAATTATTATTATAATCGATTGTATCAGTGATTGTTTTACTGTACCTTTTTGATTAAGTGTACAAAACACACACATTCTTCCGTGGTCTGTGACTTTGTACGGACTCGCGAACGCTTAGTAGTTATGCTTGTAAAGTTTGGTACGATCTCGGTATTCTTTCGATACCACGAGATCACCAACAAATTTATCTTATTACAGCCGTCAACTGCCTTCTGGTTTTTGGCCTACTCAGGGATCCAACCTAGTACCTGGTACGTAATATTCCTATAATGGTGATCATAGTCAATCGCAACTCTACACCTACTACAAATCCTTACATACGAGCTTTATGATTTTTATCCTCATTTAAATAGGTAATCTACCGTGAATCACTGTTAAACATTGCTAGCTGTATATCAAAACTCTTGAACTAAATATATCTACAGCCATTCTAAACTTATTTAAAACCTGTTGGTTCGAAAGAAATTAATTTCTAGGCTACTTTTTGTGAGTCACAGCGTAAATTAAACAGATAAGTTATATCAACCATGCTTGATGCTGATGTTCCCCAAACTAACCTACCTTTCAAAAATACTCTAATGTACACCGAAGACTAAACAGATGAATTGAATAATTCCCTGCATAAGTAAATTACAGAAGGCTTCTTGAGAATAATGATGAAGAGGTAACTAGCTAATGAGCATTCGGCAAAGGCATTTTGACAACTTCTCCTCTCAACTCTTCCACAAAAAACATTGTCAGTTATGACTTGTATCCTAAACAACATAGGAAAAATAGTCCTGTACAACAAAGATCGGATTCTTGAGACTAAGAGGAAACTTATAAGTGTGATCTGTTTTGTCACAGAAAAGATTTGAACGTCTCAAAATAAATTTCTGAATTATGCTGTCGTTGACTGTGGTTGCATTCTGTTTGTGAAGATCAAGCACGCTTATGCTAAAAAAACACCTTTATTTTTAAATCATTCCAAAAGCATGTTTCTTTTTCAAGATCACCGATTAAGCGTCCCATTCTCTCATTGTCTTCTAACTCAACTACCCGATCGAGCTTACCTTTAGTCAGCGAAAGCTCAACACACAAAAGCTCCCCAACCTGCCCTCTATTCCTTCAAAAAAATAGAAGCCATCTCAACCAATATGACGAGGGACTTTACGAACGATCCCGAGGAAAAATTCAAAGTTATATTACCTCTACAAAATGAAGAAGTGTACTATTTTACGATAAAGTGCAATCGACAATAGAAAGCTACTGGTTAGCTTTTAACCAACAAAAATTGTCTGACACACTTTCTAACAATATGTCACATAATAGTGACAAAAACAATGTATTCTTAAACTAAAATACGTGCGTTGGAAATCCCAGTTCATAGGCAGGATGGAATTCGTACAACTTTAAAGTGGTTTACAAGTGGCAATACATAATCTCTATAGAAACAGGTAAAATTGTTTTGGTGAGTAAAAACAGGGTAAGCATTGGTAAAACTGGAACTCCGCCTGTGGCTCATCTACGGCTACTGACGGTTCGAAGTTCACAGAATATGGGAGGGTTGGTATGGAACCAGCATCTACATTGGGTAGAAAACAATCTTCATAAAAAATGCTAACTAGAGGACACAAATTAAACCATTTAAACTCTGTTCTCCGAGTTGAAGGATCTTTGATCAGAAGGATTATGACGCCACATGGTGAAAACCCATATTTTTCGGAAGTCATGGGACCAACGTCCCTTCTAACAACCACAACGACAATTAATATAGGTACATGAGATGCCTGGAAAATGTAAGAGACCGTGAATACCAACCAAATAGCTCTGGAAATGAGGAGATACAAATTGGTTGTGTTCGTAATCAGAGAAAACCATCGGACACAAGCTGAAAGAAAGGGATAGATTCGGGAAAGATGCTGCTGTACTCTGGTTACGAAGAACGAAATGCTCCACACATTCAGGGAGTTGCTCTGGTGCTGTCCAAAGAAGCACAAAATGCACATGTAGGATGAGAATCTCATGGATCCAGGATTATGGGAGCATCCTTCAAAACAAAGAAGAAGGGTTTCACAATGAATGTTATCTAGTGTCATACACCCACCAATGAAAGCAGTGTAGAAGATAAAGATTAGCTTTACAAGAGGCTGCAATCGATCACATCGATATGTTCAGGAAAGGACCTGACCATCCCGATGGGAGACCTAAACATCAAAATCTGAATGAACAACACCGGGTATGAAGATATCATGGGACTACATGGGCTGACTGGGAGAAACAAACGAAAATGTTGACAGATTTACAAATTTATGTGGATTCAACATAATGGTTAAAGGCAGCACAATAATCCCACACAAACACATACACTAAGCTACATAGGTATCAACAGACCCAGCTACACTTAACCAGATCAATCATGATTGCGTCAGTAAAATATCAAACAACTATATGATACGACGAAGAAGTTAGCAGGGAAATATAGTGAACCAGAGAGACTAGTCAAGAACAAAGAAGGCAAGACAATCACTGAGATTCAAGAACTGAGGAACAGATGGGTAGAATAGTTCGAGGAACTCTTGAACAGAACAGGTCGATTGAATCCACTGGATATCGAAGCAGCTCACAAAGACCTTCCCGGAGATGACACTCCATCAACGATCGAAGAAATCAGGATGGCCATCAGACCAATCAAGAGTGACAAAGCAGCAGGACCTGACAATATTTCAGCCAAAGCACTGAAGTCAGACATAAAAGTAGCTGCAAAAATGCTCCACGTTCTATTCAGGAAGAACAAGTGTCACAGACAAATTAGAAAGAAGGATATTTCATCAAGATACCAGAAAAAGGATATCTGAGTTAGTGTGAAAATTACAGATGCAACACACTACTATCGGCATCAGGAAAGGTTTTCGGCAGAGTGCTTCTGAACCGGATGAAAGATTCTGTAGTTGCCCAACTTCCAGATTAACAGACCAGATTCCGTAACGATCGGTAGTGCAAATCGAGACACAACAGATGATTCACTTCGTATTACTTGTTTGGATCTTCCCATCGATTTTGTTAGGACTGCATCTGGTCAGTCTCTATTTGGCATATGTGCATACTGTGCGTATTGCCTCGATATACCTTAATTCACAAGCATGGTTAGCAGAGATGGATAGTGGCTAGCAGTGAAATCCAGGACTCGCGTTTCGTCCTAGCAAGTGGCTATCAGGACTCAGTGGACGAGTGGATAACGCGATGGCGTTTGAAGCGAGGGTACTGGGTTCGAGTCCCAGAGTGAACATCAACTCTGAAAAGCAGGTACATCCAGCTGACGAGTCCCAAATAGGACGAAACGCGCGTCCTGGATTCCACTGCTAGCCTCTATCCATCTCTGCTAACAACAGATGATTGTTGAAATATCAATTGAATGGAGTTCGTCACTATACATCAAGTTTCTTGACTATGAGGAAGCATTTGATAGTGTGGATAGGAGAATGTGATGGAAGCTTTATTCAACACTATGGTGTTAGTATCCGAGAGGATCATCGACATCATACGGAAATCATGTAATGGACTATACTGGAAACTCGTGTATGGAGCACAGCTGACAGACTCATTCCAAGTAAGGATTGGCAAAGTAAGGGCAACATTTCCACAATTGGAGAACATATGAAACTCAAAACAACTTTCAACCAACAACAAAGTCACATTCTTCAGTACAAACGTCAAGACAGTTCTAATGTACGAGGCTGAAACTTCGAGAACTACCACAACCATCATCAGAAAGGTACAAACAACTGTCTACGTAATATACTCAATGTCCGTTGGATGCATGCCATCAGAAACTGCATACTGTAGAAGAGAACAAACAAGCTTCCAAGTGAAGAGGAAACTAGGAAAAGATGTCGTAAGTGGATAGGGCATACATTACAGAAATCATCAAACTGCACCACGAGGCAAGCCCTAACTTGAAGTCATGACGGGAGATGGAAAAGAGGAAGGCGGAAGAATACACAGCGTCGTGAATTGGAAGCAGACATCAAAAGAATGAGTAGCAACTAGAAAGGATTACTCAGGAGAGAGTTTGATGGAGAATGCTAGTGGGTGGCCTATGTTCCTTCTCGATAGGTATCAGGCGTATGTAAGTAATTAAGTAAAAATGTTGTATGAAAAGTGAACTTTGAGGTAGCATGTAGAGTCCATGCTTTATAGTTAAACTGGGTTTCGAAAAATGGAGCAACCAGGACTCAGTGTTGTTTAAAATGTAAAACAGTGTCCAACTTTTCAGTTAAAATACTAGTGTTAATATGAAATAATGTTTAATTCTGACATGTCAAGCCAAGTCATTTTCACGGGTATGAATTGTAATTTATATCGTCATTCGGCAACTGAGACACTTCCTCCGTATGGTTAATAACATGACTAAATCAATGAGATCTTTCAACTAAATATGTAAGACGATATAGGAACGAAGCATTGAATAGATTTGTGTGGTAGGACTGCATCATAAGTTAGCTGTTTTTCCAAAGCATCCTAAACGGGGCTTACCTTACAAACGGTGATGCTGAAAATAGTTTATGTTACAAAAGCTTACGTAAACGATCCCTAGCTGCCTGCTGCAGATATATTAAGAAAAAGATAAATAGTGGAGAGACAGGGCAAGTGATTATCAACTACCAGAAAAGCTTATTGGTTCGAAATGGGATAAATTAGCGAATCTTTACTCAGCAGATAGATTTTAAAATCTTTTGTACAGATAGAATGAAACATCAATAAAAGAACTACAGACGTGTGGTGGTATTGGTCCCAACCACACAATCTTCAAAACTGAACATGAGATAACTGGGGAAATAGATATTCAACACTCAACGCAAAGAGAAGGCCAACAACAGTGAACGCGAGAACATTCATTCCAGATTCATTAGGATGACATGACTCAGCCTCTCAGACGTGGCAATTCTGCATAACATGATTATATTATCTAATCTTCAGCCCAAATGTGTTCTTCATAAGTACTATGTATCATTTTGTTAATTGATACGTTACCATGAGTCAGTGCAGACAGTGGTGTGAATTCCACGTATGATCTTGTCGATTAGGTAATCACATTAAAACAAATTTACAATTTCAGGATTAGGTCTATTATTAAATCCGTACTAATAACGAATTTGGACTATAATTCTACAGTCGAATGTCAGGAACTAAACATAGCGTGTGGTGAATTAGAACACAGTAAAGTAGATATGAACTAACAGAAGAAGAGCTAGTGTTGCATGCCTTGTCGATTTACACTTTGCTCCAAGTACCGTGTTACGAAATAATCAGACATCTAAAACATGTATCACGTACTAAATGTCCATAAAGCTCACTAAAGTTACAAATCATAAGATTATGACCAAATGTTTTTAGAAAGCGTAGGCATAAATAGTGAACCATAACTGATTAAGAAGAGTGTATGATTAAGATTAGTAAGAAACATACTATTAAACCGTTTTATGCTCATAAATTTGGGACACGGTAATTACTTAACTGGTGGAGATGATCTGGAAGACACTGTCAATGGTTCAAAGTATTATGTGTTTTTTGTGATCGACAATAGTTAGGCAGCATGCATAGCCTCAGAAGTTTGTCTGTCCGCATCAAGTAGAAATTAAAAGGAATATATGGCCCCATTGAATAAAATTCAAACCCAATCTGATGTGGGGTTAGGAACAGTTGATTAATAGCGTCAACCATTGTGTTTAGTGAGGAAGAAACACTGAGTATCCCATCACATATTTTATCAAAACATAAGAGCCGCATATTCATGAGATCGCTAGTTTGCCAATGGATTACCATGGACGGTTTGTGGTCCAAAAAGATGTTCTTCTAAGTTGAATGGAGGTTCCAGGAAAGAAAGTGACAAAAACTCTTACAGTATAAAGATCAGGTTATTAGTTCTTAAAAAACTGGTGACAGAATCACAGTTACCTATAGGCAGTGGAAGCCCATTCCATAGCAAACTGCATCATGCAGTGAATACTGTATGAAGTACTAGTTTCTGGTATTTTAAGGTTGATAGGATAGACATGTAGCTGGACATTAAAGCAATAGGATGTTAAAATCTCCATTCACAAATCCATACCTACGAACGATTGTTATGGCATTCTAGATTTGAAAAACTTCCGTCACTCAATCAACCCACAGGGTTCCTTAATGTTAACAGACCTTAGAAGAAGCGGCCGTAATTGGCATCTAGATGGCAATTAGTGGCGAATATACATCGAAACCACCTAGGACAGGTATTTTTAACCGAACTTCCGCTACTTAACGGCTATCTTGACAGATATGACCATATCTTTCCGGAATGACTTGAATAAAGTGAAAAATCGGATTTATACAACTACTGTAAGCTTTTCTAAAGCAGTTACAACAATCCTTCCAGAGTTTAACATGTCTTCCCGACCAAAAATATTTCCGACTTTCTTGTCAGATTTTGTTGGAAAATTACCAGCCGTATGAAAACTATTGGCAATCATAATGATCGTGTAGGATTTTGCCGTGTGATCCATCAAGAGCCGACATATAAATTATCAAACCTCTTTGAAAACGAAATCGAAAATATTGTTGATATCTGTAGTCTAGAATTCAAGTGTGTTCGGACATACATATTCAACAGATTGCTTACAGTAACCTGCGTTTTGATGGTCATCAATGAATCGTAGAAATTAGAAAAAGTGTAATCGTCTTATGCATTCGTTTTCGGAGAACAACATGATTATTAGAGTGGGAAGCTGACGGCAATACGTTTTCGAAAATCAGTCCGAATCTGTAAAATCAACAATCATATAGGTAAGTTCGTAAAAAACGGTGATAATACTGCCTAACATTCTGGAGATTACTACACCAGTGAGATTTGTATGTTGCAGAGTGTTCATAAAAAAAGACGCACACTCAAATACATATAGACAAGTCCAAGTCCCCTTCTATAATAAAAGGCGTTATAATAAAATTGGTGAGAAATAATAATAATACATCTCACTTTTTTAATGAATTGTTACTATAAATTGCTATTAATGTCAAATTACCTTTCTACCTAATATGATTTTGTTTTGATACATAAATTCAGTACTTTGCTGCACGAGTTCATGAACAGGAATTTTGAAATAGTTGTTCGTTTCCAATATGCAAGTAACCTGTATATCAGAAGATAAGAATAGCGTGAATATCCAGTTCGATCAGGATAAGGCTATTGAGGAGATTTGCGTTGCTTGCAACAAGTGCGTTCCACTAAAGTTATTAACTTTGAAATTAAAGTGTTCAAGCTAATGTTCGATTCCTTACATATGAAGAAGTATCTCATGGACTCACAGAAACGCTGGACTTCGTTTACAATTCCGACGTCCTTATTGTTGATATGAGCGACAAGGTTCGGAGAATGAATACGTAATTTCTTTGTTTATATATAGACGCAACAGGGGCATTTGAATTATCAACTAGGAGTTAGAGAAAGTTTAAAACTGTTCGATAACATAGTAATCGTCAATCTTTCGAGCCATATTTTACTTGATGATCTACGCGTATATTTCATTATTTAACTGACTGGTTTTAGAGTATTTTAAGTGGCAAGACAAAACTTCTTCCTTATGTTATTAACGAAAATGGATTTGCTGTCTTAGTAGAAGACAAGTTCCTACAGAATGCCCTCATCGATAATGATATACTCAAAAATCAAATATGCGGCGATCTTGGGCGTTTGTCTGAGGAACTGGAGGAAATACTTTCAGAAATGTGCAGTGGTGACCGGTAAGTTCTCTGAAAATATTTGTTAGACCAATTTTAGGCTAGCGCGTGATTATGTTAGGCTTAAAATATGTATTTTATTCAGCCATTCATGCATTCACTCTAGCATGACTTGTGCCTAGCATACTTTCACAAAGTTGCTCAGAATATCTTTATACATAAGTTGATTATGCCTCTAGACAATATGGCATCCATCAAATTGTATGCTATAAAACAGATGGCTCATACTTCAGAAAGGCTATTCGGGTTACTTAAAAGTAAGCAAAACTTTGTGAATCATGTTTCCATACATCTCCTCTCTCTATTCAAACTTTTCATGTTTATAATTATCTTAATAAGTACTTTCTATCAGTTCAAGGCTTTAAATAGTAGACTGATAGAGATAACTCTCAATCTGAATCTTCAAGGAAGTTTATGATAATAAGAAAATGTGCATGCATTCCAGTGTTTTTGTCACGAAAATAGCAAATCACTGACGAACTTATAATAATGCCCGTGAAATAAAGGCGGTCCATAACCCATTTTGCTTACTAATACTGGGAAGATATTATTTTGAAACACAAAATTTCTGATAAATTTAACGTTACCTCAACTCTGAAAAATTGATTCGACTGGCTTACGGCTTATAAAATATTGAAATGTGTCAAATTTATACTGAAAATTAGAAACTCTGACCATATTCTAAAACGATTCGGCTACATTTTCATCGTAAAATAACACCAAATTACCCAGCTCACACATAGTCAACTTTAAATAATATGAACAAAGATTTATTTAAGATAGCTTGCTCGTGAATTTACGGGACAACCAATAAACATATAAAAACAGACTTTTCATATAACCAGTACCAAAAATGGTATATAGTGGTATTTGATAGCCGAACAACGACGTCTAATTCACTGACGAAGTAAAAGTGCACACTCAAAAATTCTAATTAAGTCTATGAGCGATAAGTTGAACAACTCAGTCACGTACTAGTACGTTACTTGCTTTTTGTTTGAAACTCGTTCTATCTTTTGGCGGATTGTAGTGAAAATGTCATCTAAGCTTTCTAACCACTAAAATACACTAAGCATTATTAATTCATTTATGAATAGCGAATGTATAATGCCTTAATTTTTTCGTGTTTTCAAGGGCTCCACTAAAAGATAAATTTATTGAAGACCTTCGAAGGGATCGCGATTTGTACAAAGGGCAGGAGCTCAGAGAGGTTAGTGTATTGCTTGTAGAAATGAGTATTTTAGTGGAAGTACACAAAGTATTAATACTAAGTAGGATTCGTTTGTAGTTTTTAAATTATACAACAACTAGATGTATAAGTAGATCAGAGACCATTACTTTAGGGAACTAGGTTACCGAACATAACACAGTTGCGGCTTATAATATATAACTAAAAACGTCTTTTTTTCTGAATCATAATTTTGCAAATATCGCACTCATTGGTTATTAATTATTTAACAGCACAAAATAGTAATCAGGACACATGCATGTTAGCCATAGAATTATTAAATCACACGGTTAATCAAAAACTGACAGAATCAATTTTGTTATTATTCTATTGTCAGTAAGATACTAAAGTGTGTCTGAAAATAGAACGGAAATAGACATTACCGCTTGTCCGAAATACTACAAATAACAAATTTATAACATACGTACTCATCGCACAAAGTAATTCACCAAGATTAAGATTTGTACAGAAAAGGTAGACACGGTTTAATTGGCTCTATCCTAATAGAACAGCTTGACATAATGCAGGTTAATTTCCCATGTAACAGCATTTCTCAGTAATATAGGTGAAACTGCAATCAACTCTCAGGAACGAATACGAAAAATTATCGACCTTAGATTAATAATACGTTAAGCACATTAAATGTGGTATATACAATATTGTCTTCACAGTACACAGATTATTAATTGTCTTTTTGTGGTTTGAAATATGGTAAGATATCAGCTTTCAGTACCCAGACTGATTATACAAAACAATATGGGCACGATCAAAGGGAGTTACTGATAAAATTAAATTGCATAACACGAAATAAGTTATTTGTGTTTAATATAGTGTGAGGAATTCGTGCTAGTGAAGATTAAACTAATTAAAGGAGTCCTAAACAGCTAATCAAATGAAAATGGATGATTATTGAGCCATGATTGAAATTAAAATGGGCTTACAGGTTCACTCAAGTCAGAAGTATGGATGCAGCTAATTTGTATTTACATGCGCTTTTTCCAAAGTAGCTTGACTACACCCACAAAAATAAATAGACAATTATTGATAAAAATATTTAATATATAATATATGTGATTACATACATGACCAAAAAACTGAATTAATTTTTACTCAAATTTTAGTGTCAAATCATCCGTTATTCTAGTTTAAACTTTATATCCACTCTTCATAGAGAAGAGCTATTTATTCATTGATTATATCAGCGATATTCATGTTTTCATATTAAAGTCCAGTGTTTTGCGAGGTTTATATATTTACTCATGAACAATACAAATATATGAACTGCCTGATAAGTTTTCTCATGAACTTTATAGCGACCGAACACAAAACAAATCTATTCATAATCTAAATTCTATTACATTTCAATCACCCTGAAAGGAGATAATCTCTACCTCAAATAATATGAGTAAAGGATTCCAACATGTACTTTGTTTATCTCTCATTTAGTCTGATTACCAATAAATAAAACACTAATTAATTAATTAATCCAATCTGAGTTATCAAACCAAGAACCAAGATTTTGAACCGTTCAAGCTGAACAAGTTTTATTGCAGCGTCAGGCACTAAGTCTGGGAAACAACTGGTCCGTAGATGTTTTTCTAAATGATGAATCACAGAAGATAAAATAAATGCCGAACGTTCAACCACTAACTGTTTCCAAGCTTAATTAACCTATAGCGATTCTTTAGCTTCCAGTCAATTAGTTTTTCTACCTTGGTTGTATGTGTGTGTCAGCCAATAATATATTAATCAAAAGCTCTCTGATACTGCTATTCATCGACAAAACATTTAAAAAACTGAAAGAATTCTGGCTTCATAGTAAACTGCGGAAAATAAACACTGCCTACATCAATAGAAAACAAATTTAGTAAGTATCAAAGAGCCGATAGAACACAAACTTATTAAATTATTGGTTATTCCTATCATCATTCAAAGCCTTGTTTTTATAAACAGCTCCCAACGTTACATGAATTTTCTGTCAGTTTAGTTTATTCATGACTAGCAATCTTAATGCCTCAGACCAGATAGACGATTTTAAAATGTATTTATTACCATTTATTCCCTTGTGTAGAAACTTGATTTTTACTCGTGTGCTTTTACGCTTTATTATTTATACTGGTACTTCGAATCACATTCTGAAAATAATGTAACAGCAATTAAAAAAGGTATTATAGCAAAATAAAATCAACCTTAAGTATCCGGTCACGTCAGATTTATGGACCAGATAATGTACTAACTTCGTATCTTCGTGAATATTTTTTATTGTACATGACTACGGACAAAATAAAAGATGGAAAAACGATGAATTTATATCATATTCCTCGTTTAACACAACTATACAACTTTTTGTATATAGACTGACTATCAATATAAAAACTACTTTGTACAGTAAATGGCAGCTGATTATGAATATCCCAAACTTAGTAACTCGTATTCCAAACAAGAGTCATTTTTGCAATGGTTACTTTGAATTCTTATTGTAAACACAATGAAAATTATGAATATTATAAGAAATGAAAATCTCTTATGCCGAAAATGTTTTATTTGATAAGCTAATAAAGATTTAATTATTTTAATTGAACTGCAGTCAGTCAGTATTAGATTAAATCAACTAATTATATGTAGTCAATTAATCAGAATTCATAAAATTAGAACTGTAGGTAGTTGAAAATGCTGAGGAAATAAATGAAATTGTCTCTGAAAAGTTGATAAGATTGTGACTCATTTCAATAGTGACCTAGAACTACCAACTATCCTAAATTTTCCTTTCTTTCCCTTTGGTTTTAGTTGCTGCGATACTGAATAGTTTGATTTTGATATAGTCTAGATATGTCTTATTAAAGTGCCTAAAAAGATTAGTATGTATTTCATACCATATATGCTTAACGTACCATCTTAGTAGATTGAATCATATGCCTTTCTATATGTCTCAGTATTCTAACCAAAATAATATACAGTATTTAAGTACACCTAAGTGTTTTTCATGACTTTTCCATTTTGTTAAAAACCTACTGAAAGACAGAAAATGGTACGTCTGATCAAGGTTTACAGTTAAATTTTGTTACCGATTATTAAATATATTTACCATATGACTCCACTACATCGCAATGCAAATTCTGAAAGCTGACCAAATTTTCTAAAAAGTGAAATATTTATTTCAAAAGTCTCCAAATTAATAACTGAGTTCTTTCATTTTACAAAGAAGTTTATGGCATGAAAATAAATTCACGACAAACGGAGTAACTAGCTTGAAATAGCTGACATTTGATCGATTTGAATGATATTAATGAACACAATTATGCGAAACTAACAAGAGCAGATGGATGTGAATAATATTTATTAAATGACTATTTACGCATAAACTGAAGATGCTAAGGCAGTAAGTAATAAGCAGGGTTTATTACCTAAAACGTAACAATCTATCTATGAGTTTTCAAACGAAAGGTAATCCGTAAAACGTCAGTTGACTTTCATAGTAGACATGGGTCAACAGTGTGAAGTGAAATTTTAATAAACTTTACTCGAGAAAAATTTCTCATAAAATGAGCACTAAACGGACTAACTAATACAATCGCTATCTTACAAAGTCTCATCCATTGGTATATCTTTATGTTATCGGGTAACTTCATAATCGATTTTCTAAGATTATTATTCTAGACTTTATATTGACTTATAATAATCAAAAGTATACGCATGAATAAAATCTGTCAGATTTCAATTTGTGGTGTTTTATCATTTGATCCTACTCAAATAGTTTCAAATGATCTCAGTAAATGGAATTGAATCTTTTTTATCCTTTAAATTAACTACAACGAAAAATTTTTAATTTACCTCTGTCTTTATTTCTTTCAGCGTCTTCGAGTGATGCGCCGTAGATTGGATTATCCAGGGATGCTTTCATCGGATGTTATTCTTAACTTGTTACTATCATACAGACAGTGCGAGGTATGAAAATTTAGGGAAATAACCAACTTAAATTGGAGAGAAAAAACTAACGAGTTGGTTTGCTCATTATTCATACAATGTCAAATAAGAAAGATGATATGAGATCTGAAAATTACTTTGAAATTTACTTAAGAACGAACAAATAACGTCTCCTATGAATTCACACAACATAATGTATTCAGTTAGCGAAATTGAAATTAATCTGAATTACTAGTGGTTAAAACCCATCATAAACCAGGCCATAAGTGCAGTGTTTTCATTTGACTTAGTCTTTAATCTATCACCTACGTTTGGGAGATATCTGGTAAAAAAATTTTAATCGACGTTCACATTGCTTCATCAGACTGTCTAAATGGTAATATCTAATTCTCTGTAGAATCTTAGCAACAATAAGTCATAGAAATGATGTTTTGTTGATATATAATATCACTATGTAATAATACCGTTCTAGAAGAATGTTCATTTTTAGTGAGCGATGATTTGTACTATTAAGTAATAACACAATGTTTGAAATGACACTTTAGTAGTCATTTGACTCAATTATTTTGAATTTTGACTAAGTAGATTCCAGAAAGTAGAACTACTGACCAACTGACTTAATATATTATTAAAACATTAAAACATTCACTTAAATCCAAAGAGTTTAATCAAAGTGGTAAAACTGAATTACTTATCAGATAAAAAATGATCACTTAGTGATGCTTTAAAAGCAGTCAATGATTGAAAACATATTTTTCCGTCTTATTATCTGGTTTCGCAATGTACTGTCCATATACTACTTATATGGATATAAGTAGACCACACCACAATTCTAATTGTTGGTTGAAAATAAATTATTGTTTTATTTGATCACATTTTGAGACAACATCATTCTTTATACTAGTGCCTAGTTATATCTAAGTCTATATTTTGGTGCGTCACTAGGAAACACATATAACAGACCTACTAGTCGTTTTGGGTTTATTCTTAACTTAAGATTGAATGTTTTGTGGAAATATAGGTAACTAGAACGATAACCTTTTCATATACAAAAATATAAGCGAGAATGTTTGATGTATTTACCCGGACAAATTGCCTTATTTGAATACTGATTTCATCTAAAAACAATTTTGAATCGTGTCCAAGCTAAAAGAATAAGAATGTAGCATTTTTTCATTCATCAAAATCTTTATCGGATTTATCTTGTTCATTTTATAGTCTAAAATATTCTAGGTCTATTATAAAAACCTATGATTTTTTCAAGTTCTATCAATTTGAAATAGTGCCAAAAATAATGATCAGCCTTTATAAAACTATATTTCATTCATTTAATTATAACATTTTTTTAAAAAGATAAATATAACATTTCTTCATTTTTTAGGATTTCGATGCTATGGTTACTTTGATAGAAGAGATAAAGGCTTTAAAATTAAATCAAGATATTTTGAATGTGTGCATGATCCAATATCTATATGCTTTCGCTTTGCATAGACGTAATAAAAATGGTGATAGAGATGCTGCATTGGTTGTAACTGAAGAAGTAAGTCACATTTTCGAAGATAATACAAATCTACTCTTTAATGTTGAAATGAAATAATAGACATAATTTATCTGTGAACAAACCTGAATAAAGACATTTTTAATGATTCAAGAATTATTTTATATCGCAATAAGGTATTGACAGAAATATACAGGGAAAAGACCTCTTTAAGAAAGATAACTGCATTGTTCTTAAGTCTAAGTGAACAACCATTGTACTTATTCTTAAAATGATCTTCAAGATAAAATATCGAGAGTGCAATGTACAAACCTAGAACAAAAAATTATCAATTAGTTTTTAAATGTCAGACTTTCTTAAAAGAGGTGTCGCACCAACACCACATGATATAACATATATATCAATCGACTATAGGATATGAAGTGAAAAAATCTTAAGGACACATGCCCATAATTTAATAGTTATGAGAATCTGTTACACTAGTGTATGTATACATATTTTAAAAAAGTCAATTCATAAAGATTTGTGTGTGATGAAGGTATCCACCGAAGTCTATGGAAGATAAACACTCGAAATTGTCGGTTGATTGAAGTTACACTTATGCATCATTGGATACCAACTCACTGATCTGGAGCGTCTGCTCGCGAGACCAAAAGTCATGCGTTCGCCTACGACAGGGTAATCCTAGGTGGGCACTGCTGAATATATCCATATTGGAATGGCACGGTTATTCAGTCCTTTCAAGATTTTAATGGTTGACTAACTTAGATCGGTCCGTAATCTCAATAAAACTGAACAATTTCTACGACTAAAAATGTTATTTGATTTTGATGCAGTCTCGACAGCTTTGTGATATTTTCCTCCACTGAGTTCAGAAGCTTGAGACCTGTGATCAATAATATCTAGGACTGATGACAGTGAGATGTTTAGAAAAATGAAAATACTTTAGATTTAAATGTTTTCCAATGAAATATGGCTAAATTTTCAGAATAGTGTAGAATTATTTCTTCTTTAAAAAGATAAAATTGACGAGAATTTCCGTAGAAATATTTATTCGAAGAACCACAAGCCTTCCTGAATTTACTTTTTTAAAGTGTGTACACATACACTGGTGTGATAGATTCTCATAACTATTAAATTATGAGCGTGTGATTTTAAAATTTTTCATTTCAAATTCTTCAAGTGATTTGATGATGAAATTTATTCACCTTGACATTATGTGGTAATTGGAATATAACTAATAGAAATACAATAGTAACTCAATAAATTTTCTGGAATACATTTATCGAAACATATTAGACAAGTTCAGTTAGGCTAAATGTTTGTTGAAGTTTTAATTATATATATATATATATATATATATATATATATATATATATATATATAGTATTTGATTGTATCTTAGATTACTAGCCATTCTAGAATATTCAATAAGATGTTTGTGTGAATAAATATGTAAATATTGATCTGTCAAACGCTGGAAATCCATCTGAAATATTCCAATCCAAAATTCATTAAATACTATACCTAATGATAGATAAACTATTACCCGTGATTGAAATCAGACAGACTCCTGTATGTTCGAAAATAAAAACAATTATTACTATGGCTTTGTTTTATTTTTTTTTGTCCTCTACACGTCCTTCATGTACACAATAATGTTATTAACAAAATACAGTTTTACTATTGGTTGTATACAGCAGTCAAATATTGATTAGTTTAATTTAGCTACAATAAGAAATGATGTAGTGCCAATATGTAACATTCTGAAGAAAAAATTATGTGAAAGTTTTGGTTTTTATTTCTTAACACCATTCGCAATAAAAATTATTCTTCATTTAAATGTAATTTTGTAAATAACTAACACTGATGTTATTGTTGAATTCCATTGTTGTGTATTCTTTACCATTGTCTTTGTTACAAAATTATCGATCTAATAAAGTAACTGTCTTTCGTTTACATGTGCTTATCTTCACTGGTAAAATCTCTATATATAAATTATATACCAATTAAGTGTTCTGGTTATTTTGTTTATTATATTAATCTTTCATAATAGCAGGTAAATTTTTTTCATTCCAAATGACATTTTTCACTTTCATTATCGTCTAGATCTTAAAAACATGTGGAAAACCTTCAGCTGATATGTATGGTCTATTTGGTCGTATTCAAAAAGATCGTTTTATGGATTCTCACGGTGAAGATAAGGAAGCTCTAGATTTAGCTATTCAAGGCTACCGAGAAGGCCTGAAGATTGATGCAAATGAATATCTATTAGTAAATGTTGCTACACTTTTAGTAATTAAAGGAATGGATCTGGAAACAAGTGCAGAGATGCGTAAAATTTGTGAGCTGATAAATATAAAATTCTCCAAGTTAATTTTTCAAATTTGAAAAACATATATTTTAAAGTGTATAGTTATATATACTGAAGCTTATGATTTAGCAGCCAACGTTTCTCATAATACACTGAAAAACGTCCTATTTAAAACAAACAATTACTGTATATTTTTCAGATGCCTTATAGTCAGTTACTCAAACAGATATAAAGTTACTGAATATGTGGGTAGTAGGAATTAAAACATTATTTAAGATTTTATAACCTATGTACGGTATGAGGAATCTAACCCACAGTAAAATCTATAGTAAGAGTAAAAATTACAGACGTATATTACACAACCTACTGTTTCGCTGTCACATGCCAATGTATAATCAATAAACACTAACAAACATGGTTATGACGGATATAACTAACTGGTTTACTTATTGATGATGTTGTAACCTTGAGATTTAATTGCATTTTAGGTATTGACTGATCTTTGACTAAGATTCAATTCAGGTGTCATGTATAAAGTTAAAATGAAACTTCAAAACAA